>NC_141693.1:422814335-423021835 GCF_964263255.1 Lissotriton vulgaris | reverse complement strand
GCTTTGCACGCTGTACATGGCTTAAAGCCTACATTCTGTTCCATCTACCATTTGGGTTGTTCTTTGGTTTGGAAGAAGCTTTTTACTAGCAGGTTTTGCAAAGACGTGTTTTTTTTGTACGTAATGGACGGGTGTTTGCCCGCCAAGGGTCCCACATCTGGGTCGCTGCTAATCAGATGCCAATATTTGTTCATTTTCTTGGCAATGATCCCACTCTCCTTGTTGTATGTCGTTACAAATCTTGGTGGGTCCTTATCCTGTGGGGGTTTTGGTTTTTCAATAAGCGTTTCCGCTCTGCTGATTTTGTCTGCCTTTTTTTTGCAGTCTTTTAGTACATAGTCCTTATACCCTCTTGCTTGGAATCTTACTTTGCTTTCACATATCTTTTTTTCGGCTTCTTCCGGTCTCGAGCAGTTTCTTTTCAATCTTATATACTCTCCATACGGAATACTTTTGAGTAGTGATTTGGGGTGGAAACTGTTGCCATGGAGTACACTGTTGGTTGCCGTTTTTTTCTGAACAGTGTAGTTTCCAGTTTACCTTCGGAGACATAGACTTTGGTGTCTAGAAAGTCAATTTTATCTGATACGAGCGGCGGATGTGGCCGTTTGTAGGTGATAAAGCAGGGAGCCGTTTGGTGCCAATGCCCAAACGTGAAGATTCCTCCTGCCGCATTGCTCATGGGGCACTTTTTCAGTAAATGATAAATCCAATGGTGCCTCCTCTAAGAAGGAGCCTATAGCAACTTGGGGAAGACTTTCCTACTAAGTGCTTCGACAAATTACAGGTCGTATCATCAAGTGACACTACTCTCTGTATCTGTGCACTTTAGGGTGCCCAGAACAGTGAGTTGACTTTTATTCTTGGTCCTGACGAATGCCGAGCGAACTCAGCTCAACTGGCAGAAACATGTTGACCGTGTTTTAAAAATATTTTCTTTTCACTTTTCAAATGGGACTTTGTGGTTCAAACTTGCACAACCCGGTGTAGTCCAGAAAAATTTATGTTTTTCGATCACTGTTTTTAACAGAGTCACAGCTACCCTCTTATTAAATAATTTTGAGGAGTAGTGCGTACTCTTTTTAGATTCACTTTCACTTCCCTAGCGACAAAAGGGACCCAATGAAGACAACTGGCTACCAGTGTTCCACTGGGGCCTGAGGGTCCTTTTAGCTAGTTCTTTGAACACGTGCACTCTATCCTTTCCAACTGACAAGAACAGCCTTGTCTAATAACTTAGCGGTTTTTAGTACCAACTTTGGCTAGTAGGCTTTAAGCCATGTACAGCGTGCAAAGCTTGCAAAATAGGCAAAAAGACAAAGACAGTGCGGGAACCAGATGGAAAAGACATGCCCATCAAGCAGTACATCACATGCACATCAAAAAATGTGGTGTATGTGATAGAGTGTAAATGCGGAATGAAGTACATAGGGTCGACCACATGCATGCTGAAAAAAAGAATACTGGAGCATATACGAGCAGTGAAAAATCAGAACATGTTGTATGCAACCGCAAAACATCTGATCACTTGTCAGAATGGGGATTGGAGAGCCATGAATTTTTATGGACTGAAAATGCTGACAAAAACAGAGAGAGGAGGAGACACTGTCCGTCTCTTGCGACAAATGGAATCTCGCTTCATTGTCCGTTTCCGAACGAAACAGCCTAAAGGCATGAACTTTGGAGAAGATCTCCACATACATCTGGAGTGAGCATGAACTCAGCCAAAATTAACCATGTACTGGGGTACTATACCCATCACATTGAAACTCTAAATGACTTGAATGGAATGAACATACTGCATTCCCTGAGTGAACATAACTTGGGACGCTAGTACTATACTAGTTATGTAAACACACCAGTCCTTTTGTCTGTCTTTTATGTTTGAACATTTTGCTTAAAAACTACATATCCCACAATGCCACTTAAAGGCTCAGGTGGGGCAGTATATAATGAAAAAGCAAAAAAGGACTCACTGACCGTGAGAAAAGCCGTGAGGCTGAAACGCGTCGGTGGAGTGTTGGTGAAATAAAGTAACTTTGAAAAAGTATCCGGTTGTGCCGCCCTTCTTGTACAAAAAAAAAAAAAAATATATATATATATATATATATATATATATATATATATATATGATGTCACTCACAGTGAAGTTAGCCAATGGATATAAACACGGATTAAGCAAGGACCCCCTGCCAAGGGGAGCAGGGTCAGCTGGTTCTCAGGGTGGCACCTTTAGGTTCTTGACACCATTGCTTGAAATCAAGTTATACACTAAACAAGATGCAACCCTGAACTTTCAGGGAGAAAAGTCTTCCTCCTGTGGGATATTGCAGAATCTTGCATGTGTGGTGACTTAGGGGTGTCTCAGTGACTATTGTTTAGGGTTGTGAGTCCGCTTTTCGGCCTCAAGGCTGGAGTCAGGGTAGTTCTAGATATATAATTGATTTCTCTTCTAATTTTCTCAGGAACTACTGGAGGGATTTACACTATTTAACAAAAAGCGTGATCTGCGTACCAGACACTACCATTTTGACAAGTTTGGTGTAATTCCCTTCAGTGGTTCAAGCTGTAGCCGAGTCTAATGGTCCTATGGAAATTAACATGGGGAAAACACGTTTTGGGACCCCCCTTTTTTCTCAGCCCCCACTTGACTAATCCCCCCCAAACTTTCAGGGAAGGAGAGGAGCGGAGCGAGCCATTTTCTTTGAGAAATTTGCGAAGATTCATCAACCAGCGCCAAAGTTATTCCCAATAGAATGTTGGTGATTTCCTATGGAAACTAGGTCCTAACTATATATACCTACTGGCTACCGCCAGTAGGTTATATATATATATATATAATCTTTTGAGATGTACCAACAAATTCTGAATTCAAAGGTTGAAGGAGGGTAGTTGTTTCTATTGGTGGATTGTGAAGACAGCGTGACTTTCTGACTGTGGCCATTAGTGAAACATAGATGCTCATAATTTTCTTGGCCTGCCTGCATAGTTCAGAGTATCGTTCACAAATGTTCCAATTATGACTACGATTCAGCGTGAAAGTGTTTGAGACATTACACAGCTTTTTTCAATATAGAAAGCCATTTTCTTAGTGTTTAATATGGAATTTCATGTGTAGCACCACCTTGTGCGGAGGCTTTTCTGCTATATTCCACTGATACAAACGCTAATGAGTATGTGAGACAAAGGTGAGAACAAGCCTTCTTCACAAATCAGCATTCCTGCTGAAGGAACGCAGCCACCTGTCCTCCATGTGCCACAGCTCTAAAATTAGCATGAATGAGCCAGCTGTCCGAGCGGCTGTCTTGAAGATGCCTGCCTCAAACAAAACATGGAAGTCTCATTCCTTTTGCTGAACACGGGAGGACAAAAGGATGGCTCTCACTGTATAGCTGCTCGGTAGCCAGTTTTGCACTGATAGGCCAAGGTCAGGCGACAGCACGCTCCCATTGCGGTTATTTCAATCCGAGGGCTACGTCGCGCTTTGTGTATCACTTTACCACATTTTTATTTAGCAGGGATGCATGAGACGCTAGGTAACGTGATACAGTGTGCCCCCATGTAAGAAAACAAACAGGGTAAAATTAAATCACACGCTCAATGCAATTATTATGGAAATGTAATTTACAACCTAACTCTGATAAACCTACTATAGAATTAAGGAGAGTTTAATCCTTCCCGAAGGTTTCCCTGTGTCTAATGCCGTCCCATACCCATCTCCCCCGGCACATTTTTCAGTTCGACGGCCTTCACTTTGGCTGTATTAGTACCACAAAAGACACGATTAGGCACGGTTTGTGTTTTGCGTAGATGCATTGCATTAAATTGTTCCTCCACGTTCGGTTATTTTCTGCAATAGTATCTTCGTATTGCTTGACGATGTGTTATATTGTGTCGTGTCACCGTATTCTGTGTTATGTGGTACTGGTATGTTGTGCTTTGTTATGTCACTTTAACTAATGTTGTAATGTTTGAAGTTTTGATACTCAGTGTAATTTTTCTATGTCATGTGTTTCTATGTTTTGTGGTCGTGCCTTGATGTGCCCTGCTGAGTCGTGTCATGCGATGCTATGGTATGTCGTTTCATGCTAACTTGCCATCATGTGCTTTATTATGGTCTACTATGTACCCTACGTCATGCCCATGTTTTACGACATTACACTATATTGCAGCGCTTTTGCGTTCTTACTTGAAACGGGACTGCTTCTAGGCGTTGTAAAGGTTTAAACATTCATACGACGATCTAGAAAACAACAATCTTAAGTAATCGGCTCATAAGCGCTCACATCAACACGCCAATGGTTATGGTACCAATCGGCCCAAACGCTAACGAATCTATAACTTTTCATATATGCGAGAGTGAACTCATCCGTTCCACTTTAAAAACCAGAGTGTATTTAACTGAACACATATGTATTATTTAGCAGTCAGGGAAAAAATTAAATGTGATTCGAAATGATCCAAGAAACATGCAACTACACCCGCAATCTGGGGTAAAGTTCGAGCAAATAGTTGCCATAAACTCACAGCCTTTTACGAATAAAGCAAAGCAGTTTCACTTGTGCATTTTCTAGTCTCGATCCGCGATCATTTCTCATGCCTTGTGAGCAGATGTGTGACATTTCAGATATGCTATCGGAATGCAAATACAGTTCCAGTCTTTCCAAGCCAACTGAAATGTTCCCCTCCTTGGGAACGTGCCATACGATTTGGAAAAAGCCATGGATATTGTATTAATTGGCCCGACGCGCAGGCAGATGTGCCCGCTTCTTCCGCGCATGTGCGTGCAATGTTCTGTGTGGGTCTTGGATGTCTTGTTTATAGTTCTGCTTTTAGAACCCTTCTCCCGCCATCTGCTCCCACAAACGAGAGACAGATTGAGGATGCGGCAGTACACGCAGGATTCTGAACAAACGTCATTCGCAGTTTTTTCCCCTCTGGCGTCCACGTGAACCACAGGTGGAACAAGGCAATGGGCAATCACAACTATTGTTGCGTCCATCGCTTTTGTCAAGACTTTCACTCCCGACCGGACTATATATAAAAATGTGAGACTATTCAGTCGCCTTGCTACACCGAAGGTTATAACTTCGCTCCGCTCTATTGTAAAGCGCTCTAACACCTCTGGGTAAAATCTGCGCTATATAAAACTGCATAAATAAATAAACCCGGCAAAAAGTACACCACGCAATGCAAAACAGTCAGCACATCATCGTTCATTATTCTTACAGACTGTCACGCAGAGGCAAAAAAAAGAGACCGGGCGGGCACATTAAGGTTTCCCCCAGGCAGGGGGAAGCGGAAACCACGTCCTCCCGGCCCCGCCCACAACCAGGCGGCGGCCATCTTGAGGCGGCTCTGGCTGCGGCGGTGTTCTCGGGGGGCAAAACGAGGGGTGGGCACCCTCAAAATTAAATTAAATACATTACAATAAAAGAGAGAAGCCCCCCCCCCCAAAAAAAATCGCGAAAAATCGCAGGGTGCGCGCACTGTGCGCGCTTATAGATATATAATTGATTTCTCTTCTAATTTTCTCAGGAACTACTGGAGGGATTTACACTATTTAACAAAAAGCGTGATCTGCGTACCAGACACTACCATTTTGACAAGTTTGGTGTAATTCCCTTCAGTGGTTCAAGCTGTAGCTGAGTCTAAAGGTCCTATGGAAATTAACATGGGGAAAACATGTTTTGGGACCCCCCTTTTTTCTCAGCCTCCACTGGACTAATCCCCCCCAAACTTTCAGGGAAGGAGAGGAGCGGAGCGAGCCATCTTCTTTGAGAAATTTGCGAAGATTCATCAACCAGCGCCAAAGTTATTCCCAATAGAATGTTGGTGATTTCCTATGGAAACTAGGTCCTAACTATATATACCTACTGGCTACCGCCAGTAGGTTATATATATATATAATCTTTTGAGATGTACCAACAAATTCTGAATTCAAAGGTTGAAGGAGGGTAGTTGTTTCTATTGGTGGATTGTGAAGACAGCGTGACTTTCTGACTGTGGCCATTAGTGAAACATAGATGCTCATAATTTTCTTGGCCTGCCTGCATAGTTCACCAGCGCCAATGTTATTCCCAATAGAATGTTGGTGATTTCCTATGGAAACTAGGTCCTAACTATATATACCTACTAGCTACCGCCAGTAGGTAATATATATATATATATATATGTGCGTGTATATATATGTGTGTGTGTGTATATATATATATATACATACTCCTGACCGCCTAGTGCTCGGCGGAGAGTCCTCAGGTGTAGACCTCTTTAAACTCACTGCAAAAGTCACGGACCAGCACACAGAATCAAGGGGCAAGCAGTGCAAGGTTTTAATCTGCCATTATCAGACAGGTGTTTTCCATGACATGTTTCACTCCTCAAAGGAGCTTGATCACATGGGATATATGGATCAGAAATTACACCCATTTGAGCAAAGTGACTGCGCCAGGAGAGGCACATTTTCACAGCATAGAAAGTCAGTACAACAGTAGGAGATCATGACTTGCGGCATAGCCACCACATTTTCAGATTGGTTATATATGGCATTTCCATTGCTTCTTCTTGTTGGGTTTGAGGCTTTTTTATAAACTGGAAACAAGTGAAGGTTTGGCTGGTGTGAAGGAGGAAAAGTTGTGGGCTGCTGAAGGGGACTACTGTGGTGATGTGTCTGGTGCACGGCTCTCAGCACAACAGCTGTTCTGATTTTTCTGCATTTTGTCTTCGGAGGATGAAGACAAATGAAACGCAAACCCCTTAGGTTTGGTGGTGGCAGTTGCTGTGCTCATTTGAATTGGAAATGTGTTGTCTGTAATGGTGGTGCGCTACCACACCATGCATACACCACTCCACTGGTCTATTGTAAATGTGATTACATGCAAATGTGTGTGAATGGGAAACGTCTCGGTAAAAACACTGACATGGCAAAAGGTAAACAAAATGCAGGAGAGTGGCTGGATTGTGTGGGGAGGTGCAGATAAGTTTAGCCTAATGGAAGCTAATAATGAAGCACAGGGGCACGTGCCTATTTGGCTAAACTGGAATCCCAGGTAACTATTTGGTAGTTTTTCCTAGTGGAGTATCTGGGCCAGTCCCATTCATTGTTTGCAACTCTTAGAGCCTTTGCTAACCATCTTGTCTTCAATTGCAGGTTTGCAGTCTGAAGGTATTTGTATTTGAATGGTCAGGCATGAGTACCCACAAAGACAAGGTAATTCTGTTTATGTTCCACGTTGCATTTGGGGGGTGCTTGGTAAATAGATTCACAATCTGCACCCCTTTTCTTTTATAGGTTTGTGAGACTGCTACAAATACAGTTGTACGGGCAGACGTGAGTACAGGCAGAACAAACAGGCAGACGTGAGTACAGGCAGAACAAACAGGCAATTGCTTGTGAGTTAAACTGTGGTGCATCTTGTGCATTGTAGTATAACCACATACCTTATCCATGTTTTCTTCTGTTGTAGGTTTCACAGGCAGTACCCCACACATTTGAGCGGGCATTCGGGAGTACAAGCACAACAGGAAATTGTTTGGTAAATTGTGGTGCATCTTGTGCATTGTAGTATAACCACATACCTTACCTACGTTTTCTTCTGTTGTAGGTTTCACAGACAGTACCCCACACATTTGAACGGGCATACGTGAGAACAAGCAGAGCAGGTAATTCTTTGGTAGAGTTAAACTGTGGTGCATCTTGTGCATTGTAGTATAACCACATACCTTACCCACGTTTTCTTCTGTTGTAGGTTTCACAGACAGTACCCCACACATTTGAACGGGCATACGTGAGAACAAGCAGAGCAGGTAATTCTTTGGTAGAGTTAAACTGTGGTGCATCTTGTGCATTGTAGTATAACCACATACCTTACCCACGTTTTCTTCTGTTGTAGGTTTCACAGACAGTACCCCACACATTTGAACGGGCATACGTGAGAACAAGCAGAGCAGGTAATTCTTTGGTAGAGTTAAACTGTGGTGCATCTTGTGCATTGTAGTATAACCACATACCTTACCCACGTTTTCTTCTGTTGTAGGTTTCACAGACAGTACCCCACACATTTGAACGGGCATACGTGAGAACAAGCAGAGCAGGTAATTCTTTGGTAGAGTTAAACTGTGGTGCATCTTGTGCATTGTAGTATAACCACATACCTTACCCACGTTTTCTTCTGTTGTAGGTTTCACAGACAGTACCCCACACATTTGAACGGCCATACGTGAGAACACGCACAACAGGTAATTGTTTGGTAGAGTCCCCCTATGGTGCACATGGTATATTTCTGTATTACAAATTCACAATGTGCTGTAACAATCTTTACTTCTATTGCAGGCTTTACGGACAGTGCTACATATAGGTTTGAAAGGGCACTGCAGTGGACAGAAAAATCCAGGTAATTACACTACGTTTTGCCGGCAATGCCTCAGTATTATGTGACCGATTGCAATCATGAGCATAGGCATCAACTTTAATCATGTTCCTTTATTTTGCAGGCTTTGTGGCATAGCAGGCTAAACCCAGTTATTGCAAATATGTTCAAGCGCAAAGCTGTACCTTCTGCCGAGTGTGATGCTTCACCACAAAGGAAGAAATGTTGCCTTGTCTTCAAGGAAGAGTGGATGAAAGAAATTGTGGAGGCTGAGACCCAGAAATCACGAAGCAAGGTTCGAGTGCAACTTGGGGAACTATTTCACTACAGTCCAGATGTGGGCTTAATTTGCAAAGCATGTGCAGAAGCCAAGATTGTTGGGGACTTTTCCACAGGGAAGAAATGGAGTGATGGCTGATAACTGGATTACCTGAAACGCCATCTAATTAGCAAAGTTCACGAGTCTGCCATGGTGATATTGAGAAACAGAATTGCTGCTGCCAGGTTTGGTTTTGGAGTGCGGGCAATGCTGACAGAAACTCCCACTGACAAAGCAAATAGGATGGAAGTAGTTGAACGACAAAGATCCCTGCCTGAGGAGATAAAGATTCTCATCAACAATGTGTTGCTGGCAGTCAAGATGAATACTTCAATGTTATCTGTACAAGACATACATGACCACCTAGCTTTGTATGTGAAGATACCAGACAGCTGGAGGAGCAAGAACTATGCCTTAGAGTTCCTTGAGGCCATCAATAGTGTGATACACAGTGAAGGTATGGCAGAACTTCGTAACGCTTTGTATCACACATTGATAATTGATGAGAGCACAGATATTTCTGTTACAAAAATGTTCATTCTGTACTTCAAGTACCGACCTGTAACCTCAACAGAGCACAAAACACAGTTTGGGGGCATAGTGAAGCTGACTAGTTGTAATGCTGAGGCCATCACTACTGCTGTGAAGGAATTCTACACTGCCAATGAACTGGACCTCATGAAAATGGTCATGTTCACATCCGATGGTGCGTCTGTGATGCTGGGTAAAAATAATGGTGTTGCTACTCGCCTTAAACAATCTATTCCCCATCTAGTTGAGCAGCATTGTGTCGCTCATCTCGATGATTTGGGAGTTGATGATGCCTGGAAGAGGGTTCCAATGATTAAAGAGATGGAGACATTATTGAGGACTGTCTACACTGTGTTCTCCAGATCACCTGCAAAGAAGTCCAAGCTGGATGAAATGGCATTAGTCACTGACTGTGAAGTGGTCTCTTTTCGACCATTGAATGAAGTCCGGTGGCTTTCGAGGCATTTTGCAGTTGGTGCACTAATTCGGAATTACGAGGCTGTTCTTAAGTACTTTGAGCATGAGAAAGTTGAAGAGAATGATCCAGTTGCTAAATATTGTTACAAAAAGCTATCTGACTCAAACTACCACATTTCCCTTGCAGTACTTCATGACATTCTGAGTGAATTTGCAGCATTGTGCAAACTGTTCCAAAAAAGTTATTTGACTACTGTTGAAGCTGTACAGTATGCAAGAGCAAAGATTGGCCAAATTAAGGAACAGTATTTTGGGGACACTGTCTTTTGGAGCAGCAACGTAAGAGAGATAATGGTGTTGTACAACGAAACGCAAGAATTTGACAGTGGGCCTATTCTGTCTTTTGTTTCCCTTCTTTGTGATCACATGCAAAAAAGGTTCCCTGAGGATGAACTGAAAGAATGGGCAAGTTTTGAAATACAGGCAATGTCAACACAATCACATTTTGATTTTGGGACTGAGAATATACAAAGACTTGTTGAAAAGTATAAAAATGTCTTGGTCCTGGGTGATTGTGAAACACCAGAAGATGTTGTTCGACAATACAGAGACTATAAATATGTGGTGGCAGAACATGTAAAGGGTGGTTTATTGACCACATTTCAAGACCTTGTGAATTTCACTGCACGCAATGCTGCTCAGTACAGTGTGGTGTCTCAGCTAGTTGATGTCTGAGCCACATTTCAAGCATCTAGTGCAGATTGTGAGCGAGGATTCAGGCTCATGAATACTATAAAGAGTAAATTGAGGAATAGACTAGAGCAGAAGCATTTGGATATGCTGATGAGAACAAAGGCCTACCTCCTGAATGGGAAAGTTGACCTTGATAAAGTTTATCAGCACTGGAAAAATGGCAAGGATCGCCGTGAGAAGCAACCCCGTCACCCATCTAGTGAAGCCACTTGACTTGTCTGAACGTCCTTCTCCCACAGTCCATGTTTGCGTGGATGTCTGAGTTTTACAAACTATCCCTGGCGGGATAGCCCAACATTACTCAGTAGCTTTCACATCACATTGTAAATGTTATGTAATTTTGTAACTTATTGTGTATATTTGATATTGTATAGGCTCTCAACATTTCCCCACCTAATGAACAGTGTTCCAGTTAAAAATATTTAGTAAAATCTTATGATGCTACCACCTTTTGGAGTCTTGTGCTTTTTTAAACCTTAAGTGTACTTACCTGTGTAACCAATCAATGTCATGGCGTCGTTATCCAATATGCAAAAGCTTAACGTGGAGCTGTTTGTTTGAAAATGCACCATCTTTTCACTTTTTTAAGCCAACGTTTGGAGTGACATTTGGCGCTGCACACGCGCGTGGTCTGGTTCCTGGCGCACATGGCCATGGTTGCAGCGCACAGAGACCCTCCACTGCCGCACACAGAGGAAAAAAATTAGAGGGAACATTGCTTATAAGCCAAGCTTAAATTGGTCTATGTAAGCTACACTTTGAGTCAATAGCGTGATGGATGTCCCGCCAAAGGGAACTGTGTGGGTGACTTAGCTGCCAAAGCTGCCCTTCAGACTGTCTGAGTAGGGGTCCTAACCAGGTCTCAGATGAAGATCGACACAGATATTTTAACAGCCATACATGCAACCAAACAAGGCAGAAAGCCTCTTACGAGATTTCCTCCTAAATATTCCTACACCCTTAATCCAGACAACACTCCTGTGATCACTTTAACAGCAGTAGGAAATAAGATAATTTGTAATACGCTATCTAGGTTAGATGTAATCAGGGAAGCACTTGAGGGATTGAGATCTGCCCATGCTGGGTTTAATGCAACAGTAGCAATGCTCCAGCAACTGGTGGCTTGTTTACATAAACAACCTAGCGATTGTTAGGCAATGCAATATTTGTCAACCGATCAAAATATCTACTGTTAAGACTCTTGCCAACTCACTTCACAATCTCCAGCATCCTGTTCAGGGTGATTTATTTGGACCATATAAGCCCAATAAATTCTGTGACCAGATATAAGTATATATTGGTAGCTATTATTTCATGTTCCCAATTCCAATTGGTGAGGCCACAGAGAAATGCTAGTCCTTCAGCAGTGTAAAGGATTTGCAGTCTCTGGTAGTGATAGGAGTAATCATTAATTTCCCTTCACTCCTGCATTTGCCTCCAAGACTTACAGGGATGCAATGTCTGCTCTGGGAGTTTGTCTGCAATTCAGCAATCTGTTTCGAGCTGAGTCCAAAGGATTAGTTGAGTGTACTAGTGGCATGATTTAACAAGCCTTGACTGCTAGGGCACTAACTTCAGGTGTTACTTGGTACCATGATCTGTATGGAGTGCCTTAAATGGGCTGATACTCACAGGAACTGCGTGCCGGCACATCTTATTTTTTTATCACTCTGAGTACCAGCACTTCACTGCTGTGCAGGAGAGTACCGGTACTCATGACAGGTAGGCTCATTGGCTGCTTTTGCTGGTTGGCACTAGGCTATCAGTGTTGGAACCTGCCTGACAGCCAAGGCGCTTCTGTAGCCCTGGGCTGCGCTGCCACTGAACTATTCAGTGTAGGCTCATAGGCATAATGTCCGGGTGTTAACCGCAATGCTGTGTTTGACAGTGCAGGGTCCGTTTAGGCCCTGTGCTGTCAATCAAATTTACACTATTATGTGCATTTGTGTAAACACAGGACTTGAGGCAGCCCGCTGGCACCAGCAATTAAGAAAATCACTGGAGGTAAGGAGTTTAAAATGGCTTTAATCCCACCTGAGACTTTTGTGTGAGCGTCTGCTTATGTCTGTGTGTTTGCCTGCTTGTGTGTGCCTGTTTTTGTGTGAAAGAAAAGTGAGAGAAAGAGGGAGAAAATCCGTACACACTCAGTAGGTATTTTACAGGAAATGTGCAGAATGGTTTGTGCATGTTTGCTTGTTTCTATCGGAGTGTATGCACGCTTGAGAATATATAGCATTGTGCCAAACAACAACAACAAATAACATTATAGCGTTGAGAAGCTGTAAATATTACAAAACAAAGACATTTTAACTTATCGTGTTTGGCTTTCACTTTGTGTAACGAGTTAACCTGTTTTGTTTATGTAAAAACATTTCTCATCTGTTTTGGTGTGTGCTGCAACTGATATAGAAGTCATTAAGTACCATCATGTCTTACCCGTAGCCCCGCCCCTAACCTCAGCCATTTTCCGCACCTCTAGATAATTTTAATGAGCACCTGCACTTATTTTTTCCCATTTAATGCACTGCCATAGAGGATTAAACAACTAGCCTGGATGAGTATTGGGAGGGTGCAATTCATGCAAGGTGCTTTTTGGAGTTCCTATATATGTGCCTGGCCTAGAAAATCCTGTGAGAAAAGTTTGACCTGGAAAAACATTTGAATATCTTTCAAACTATCCAAGAGGTCAGAAACAAGCTGTCTAATGTGAACCATTCTGAAACCGCCAGCAGTGCAAGAAAAGGTTGTCACTGTTGCTGAAGGGTGGGTCCCTAAAGGGCATCTAGTTTGTGAGAAGATCCATGACAAATAAGCTTTTGAACTATCTTACAAACCACCCATTACAGTCCTTGGGGTAGAAGGCAAATGAACTGTCATCCCGTCCCCTTTGTCTAGGTCAAGAAGAAACAGACCGGTATCCATCAACCACTCACTATGTGGCAGATTCTCTATAGCCAACCATCACAGACACCTAGAAGGATTCGGAGTAGAATCTGATGCTACTATCACTGCAGTTGCAAAATGTTCAACGCAACTTCATAGTATACTATGAACATCCACCTGAGTCTACATCAATTGAGATGATGCCTTTTGGAGAAACAATTAATTATGAAAATGACTAAACTTTGCACATAGATCTTTACACCATGCTCTAAAATCACTTTACACCATAGATTTATTCTTGCTTATCATTGGTTTAGTGACAGATACTTGAATCCACCTTGGCGTTATATTTGGATCACTCTAGGAGTGTTTCTTTTCATCATTTGGATATCAAAGAGGATCATTGTTATACTGCTACTGAATGGACATTTTGTCCCTGAAAGAACAATTGCACAACCTGTGGTTCGTGAACTGCAACCGCATCTTTCAATCCACAGAGCTCAAAAAAATCTCTACGCTGCAAACATCACAGCTTATCCTGTGCTTGAGGGCATAGTTTGGGAAAAGGTTCCTTATCATATCATGTGACCTACTGGGACATTGCAATTACCATATGTTTAAAAAGTTTCAATGAATGATGTGATTATTCATTGTTCTATCTCAAATCGCTAGGATCCAGAGACTGTAAAGCATATGATGTCTGATCTATAGGCAAATGCCACTTGAAACAATGAAGATCCATAGTTAAATTAAGTCAATATAAAGCAGTGTATTATTATCGTCGTTATGCACACTAATACATACATACATAGAACGAGCTATCCTGAGAAGGTCTATAATTACACACAATGGGAGCATTCTGAAGATCCGCATCTCAATAGTCACCCAAACGTCTTGAAGAAATGTCCTTACTTCCAGAACGAGGACAGGTCACATCCCTAAGCCTTCTAGTTCTCAAAAAAGTCCATAACTACTTCAAAAGAATCTAATCACTGCTAATAAACTGACATATTCACAATGTATGTTTTGAAAATGTTGCTAACCAAAGATTCAAGTATTGGAAAGAATATGTTGATGACAAAAACATTTTGGGAACGCAATTTTGGCAAATTCAAGGCAAAGAAGCCTTATTTCGAGTATGAATTATACTTTTTATTTAATCAAGACATTATCTTCTTGACCAAAACCATCCAGCAGGCTATGTGTCTGGCATTCAGAACCTTAAAAAACTTTCTATACCAAACCTTAACCTTGTTTAATAATTGGCAGTTGCAAATCAACACAGAATGGAGCCCATAGTTCTTCTCATCTCCCTCCATAGTCAGATGGCTGTATGGTTCTAATACCATCATTCGTCATTTTCTTTCCCATACTCCTGAAACTAAAGCTAATCGCCCTGATCTGCAATCTAGCACTACCTGTAGTTGTTACCACATATGGTGTGGGTTCGCTGTTCCAAAGTTGGTTAACACATTCCAGTCTTTCTGCTGTGAAAAAAGCATTTATCGTTAATTAAGGAAAATATGTTTGTTTGTTTTTTCTTCTGGGACCATACCCTCCTAGAAATTAATCATTCATAATTCAGAACCTTAAAAAACCTTCTATACCAAACCTTAACCTTGTTTAATAATTGGCAGTTGCAAATCAACACAGAATGGAGCCCATAGTTCTTCTCATCTCCCTCCATAGTCAGATGGCTGTATGGTTCTAATACCATCATGCGTCATTTTCTTTCCCATACTCCTGAAACTAAAGCTAATCGCCCTGATCTGCAATCTAGCACTACCTGTAGTTGTTACCACATATGGTGTGGGTTCGCTGTTCCAAAGTTGGTTAACACATTCCAGTCTTTCTGCTGTGAAAAAAGCATTTATCGCTAATTAAGGAAAATATGTTTGTTTGTTTTTTCTTCTGGGACCATACCCTCCTAGAAATTAATCATTCATAGAGACAGGAATATATGCCACTTATAATAAACGGAATACATACAAAGAAAAAGAAGCCGCAGAGAGAATTAGACAGCTCAAGAAAACCTGCAAACAGTTTTTAAAGTTATCAACAATGGCATGCATACGCTTTCTATGACAGTGTACTCATTAAACCACATCATGTCTTCAGCCTTAGATCTTCTCAAATGAGACTTTGGTGTATTACAATAAGCCAAGATTCAGGTAAGAATTATTATACAACTAAATTAGGCTTTACAAACACAAGGTTTTGAGCCTTGGTAACTTCTTAACGAGACAGCCATTTTTCAACCTTATAATTTGACCTTAATATTAAAACCAATATAGTGGCCAATGACCTGGTTGGGCACTCCAAAACACTCTGAAACATTGTTTGTGTGTGCAGTGCTACAGGGAATGAACATCTATACCCGGCGATCTGATCCTACTATCTGCCTTGCACATGAATTCCAACAAATGCAAGTAGCCCGCTCCTGCTGGCGCAGATACCTCCACCCGAAGGTCTCGATCCTTCCCTATACTCCCTCAATTCCCATCTGGGACTTAACATTGATACGACGGGCAATGCAGCGCATTGACCTGGCCCTGTGGAATGACGTGGTAATCACACAACACGGTGATCTTTACAACGAGGGTGCTTCTATCTATGTCATTCCAGGAAATGTTTGAGACTTATGGACTGAGCCCCGGTCAGTTCATAACATAGTGCACTATACAACAGGTGGTACACGCAACATGGGATACCTGGGAGGCTGAACCTCTTAGATCACAGGCCTTAACCACACTGATAGCTATCAACACACATCATGCCATCACATTATTGTACATGGCCCTCAATACCCCCCCACCCAATCACGCAGCGAGGGCGTGCACCAGGTGGGACGCAGTGTTACGGCAGCCACTCTGATGCACCTCGGGCTTACACCCTACAGATGGCAAAGGGCGTTTCCTGCAACCCCAGGTTCCATTTCACTCATTTTAATTACATCCAGTACATTTATCTCTTCCCCTAGCCATATTCAGTGCATATTCCTGACGCGTCCCCCGGAGTATCCCCAATGTAAATTGCAGAATGCAGATTTCATACACATGGTGTCGGCATACAATTATCATTGATGTAGAAAGATGTTGACACAACAGTAGCTGAGTTGACTACACAGCCTCTCACTGCCACGCCCAAATCCTGCCTATTGGAAATATGACCTCAGGCGAAGGAAGACAGATACCTGCACCGTTTCATTGACCTGGACTTAGTCCTATTCAAGTGAACCTTAGCCATGGCTTGGAAATCTCCTGCTCCTCCAGAAATCTGAGGATGGCTTTGTTTTTTGCTGACGTGGACTAGAGCCGAGGCGCACACTCTCAGACTACTCCGCATGAAGGGCGAGTCCCGCACAGGGGTGACTGCTGGGAGACTTATCTGATTGTAGAAGAAGCCAAAACTGACGAACTGCCATCATGAACACACTGCATAACATACACACCCATTTGTGGCACATTGACAGGTGGCACCATAACGGCCCACCCATCACTCCTCTCTTGGCATTGCTCCTTATCCTCACAGCATCTTAACACATTTCTTGCAACGCCCTGCTCCTTGAATACCATACTGCCCATTCTCAGCTGCCCAGTCACTTTTCCTATCTCCTCTCTGTGCCATGCACGACGTCTACCAGTCCCACATATTTGACATACCATTGTAGGAGCACACACTCGTTTACATTATGTACCATTCTCCACCGTGAATAAGGAGTGCATATGTGCTGACCCTGTATTTCATTTGTGTCTTATGGACCTAAGAGCTCTTGAGTTGTTGAATTTTGTTCTCTTCTCTTTCCTTTTCTCTCTCCCCATCTTCTTTCCCCTTTAAAGCAGTTTCCAGACTGATACCATAATTTTTCACTCTTTATTCTCTAGTCTTTTTTGAAGGATTTCGACCATTCTACTGCTCATCAGTTGTGGTTTTGTCATCTTTCACCTGATTTGACAAGGAAATCATTGACATGGAATACATATATTCAGCTGAACAAAGCTACAGAGAGGCCCTAGAAAGAAGTCTTGGACATTCTTGGCTTTCCGAACTTAGCAAAAACTAGATGCTGTATGTTTGTAAAATAGGCGGTGAGTATGTGAAACCTGAGTTCTGGTGTATGAAGTGTCCAGCTGAAAATATCTTGGCTCTACATCTAGAGCAACCCCCAGTGGCTTTCCTATACATAGAAATGCTTCCTTAACCGCTCGTTTACACCAGAGGCAATGCCAAGCCATGCATCTGTCTCTATTGCAGGATGCTAATTATGATGGATCAATTTCACCAACGTCACTCTGACAAGTTGCCGGAGGTTTGGCTTGAGTCGCCGATGTTATGTGAGCCTCTAAATGAAATACTCTCACTATCATTGAGTACTTTGGATAGGAACTGCTTGCTGGTCCATCTAATGTACAGGGTAATGACATAAAGCACACACTGACTGGTGACCACGCATATGCTGCATGTGAACCTGATGACATCCATATGTCCTCAGGTAAGGGCTGACAACAATTTGTGATTCAACTAGGAATGTGCACAGGATTCTACATCTACCACAGAGACTGCTGTGAAGATGAAACAATTTCAGCAAACCGTCTTTTCCTATTTTCTTTCCTTTCAAAAGCCACATTATTTTTAATTGTCATATTCTGTATCATCAAAACACACTGAAAAGCAAACAAAGGTCCGACACAAAGGAGTGCTTGTCATTTATAACCACATACTCCGGACTCAATCAGGAGGTTTTTAAAATTCTGAACAGACATTGGGTGCTTTTAAAAGCGGTTCCGGGAGTCCGCAATCTGATTTTAGATAAACCCTCAATTACCTACATGACGCGTAAAACTAAAAGGGTGACACTTTGTCCCAGCCAAACCTTACCCAAAACACAAGAATCACAATCTTGGCTAATGAGACCTTTAGATGTTTATACATGTGAAGATTGTAACATATGCCATATGGGTATCAAAAAAACTAAAGAATTTAGTTATAACATGGAGAAGAGGCATACTATCCACCACTTCATCAATTGCCAATCATGGTATATAGTAAATGTCATTATATGTGTCTGCAAAAAAATAATTGGCAGTACAACATGGCAATTAAAAATACTTACTCAAGAATACCGTAGTGCATGAATCAATCACGACATCATTAACTCTCTACTATCACACAAATGCGAGATTAGGTTCAACAGGCCCAACTTTAGGTTTCATGGCATTGATGTAGCCTGATCAGACAAGAGGAGTGGTAACAGTAAGCAACATGTTAGGCAATTGGAAGTGAGGTGGACTTGCGCCTTGTGAACTGCAAAGCTGGTACATAATGTAGATCATGAGCTGCATTACTTGCTCAAAACTTTTGCTTTTTTCCTTGCTATGCCATTTGTTGATTTACTATCTATATGGACCTTTATAACCTGAGTTCTTCAATTCATTTTCACCTTTTGGTGCTTGGCCTCTTGTGTCTTTAATAATCTGGGCATGTGGTTTTTCTGATAACCCCTTTTTTCCTTGAAATATTTTTTTTTATCCTTCCTTACAAACCTAGAGACCGAATTGATACCCTGAATTTTGAATTCTTTTTGAACTTTTTAGTTTTTGGCCACTTGTGTCTATAACAATCTGGGTACGTGGTCAGTTTGGTAACTGTTTCTGATTCTTCTCGGTCACTTAGTGACCGACTTTCTGGATACAGTGAAATCTGGATATGCATAATTTTTCTGACCGTTAAATAGTTAACCAATCTCATAACATTACTGGTATGCTCCTAATACCAGGAGGTGGAGACATGAACACCGATATGACATCAATCAACCACACATTATAACTGACGGGCTTGTAATATTATGGGGTGGGAGCATGAACCCCACTGTGACGCTTCGCCTAGAACTCTCGGTGTTCTCACAGCCACTTGTGACCGTATTTTTATTTAGTTTATAGACCTCTTGACATGTCAACGTTATGATATTGAGGACTCTTGATTTCGCACTGTGGACCATGCGACAACATGTCTTTCGCTACACTCAGTATCCTGAAAGATTGGTGAATACACTCCCTTTTTTTCCCTGGGAGTTTCATTGGCCCCATGACTGCACGCGGCAAGTCCTCTCAAACTGGGCATACTATTGCATAATAGAGTGTCTTCACCTTGCTGCACTTGTCAGAGTAAACTTCAGCAAGGGCCTACCAGTGCAAGGGGTTCGCCCTTCTCTGCACGAAGAGCTTAGACCATAGGAAGAAGTTGGCACAGAAACTGGAAATATAAAAGTATAGCTTATTAACCTTTAAAGGTGGTACTAGAGTCCACACAACACCCTCTAGTATTGTATAGAGTAGCACACCGAACTAGAGCACATGGCCCCTTTTATACACAAAGACAGGGGCTCAAAAGGAAGGCGGTACAAACATAGAGCATGATTTATAACCATATAAGGACATTTCAAGGCACAATCGATACATGGGCGGAGTTAACGGTTTTTGAGACCACCAAAAGCACATTCCTTTCTGGGGCTAATTACTAACAGCTGTACACTCTACTGGGCATGCGCAAACACAAGGAATGCTAAATATAGCCTGTTGCTGGGCATGTTTTGAGCGCAGTTAAAAAGGAGGTAGGACAAAACTCATGGTGAGCACATGGCAGCGTATGGCATATAAAATGGCCGCCACAAATACAAAATGGAGTTGGTTGAGTTGATACGATAATGGCTAAATACAGCATGTCTTCTGCTAATGCTTAACATAATCGCCGTTGAATTACAACAGACCCTTTCAGCATTAGCTGAAGACATTTGACTTTCTAGGATAAGCTAAGTACTCATCCTTTATATCAATGATCATCATGTCAGCTACATCTTTATTCAAACTATTTTGCATTTTAACTTCTGCAGTATTTCTCCTGATTGGTATACAAGCGGTAATATACATAGAACATATTATCGGACCACATTGAATGCATACACAACATGTAAAGATTATTGCAATTATTATACATAGGATAGTCAATACTTTGCAGCCCCAAGCAGAGATTAAAGTCCAAAACCATCCTGCTAGAATCCAAGTACCATTTTCTGTATGAATATCTGCAGCGATCTTATGGAGTTTATTGATCGCTTTATACACAGATGGTGTGTGATCGGGAATGAACACACAGCAACTACTACCTATAATGCGACATGCACCACCTCTATCAGCTAACATAACATCTAGAACCATTCTGTTTTGCAAAGCAACAATTCTAGCAATTTGCAACTCTTCAGTAAGGTTTCCAAGGGCTACAGCTGCTTGATTTGTAACAGCTTCCACAACCATAGTTAATCGTCGCACCTTTCTACTATTTAATGCAGTACTTGCAAAAAAGAAAATTCCGAAATTAAAGTCTATATATTGTTGTAGGCTAGTGTCTGTTTGACCTACGTCATCAGTGCTTTAAGTTCTTTTGTAACGATTTACAGTAATATTGCTAAACAATTTAAGATCTCGATGATACAGTGCAGGTACCAGAAATACAGGAGGCAACAAAAATGAGACATAACATACACCCGACCAACCAGCTGGTAATCGGTAATATTCACGATTTCCACACACAAAGCATGTGTTATGTTAAGCTAAAAAAGTACTATTATTTAATCCATCTATATTCAAAACAGTAATACAGTCACTAACTCCGAAGGGAATCTGTCCAATACTCTGTACACATAAGTCTGCTTGAGCTTGAGTATCAGAGATGACAAAATGTTCACTTTCAATGGCGTCTCTTGTGTTGGTGAAGATATATGGCGTTGAAATACTGTCCGGTCGGTATTCCTCCCACTCCCTTTTAGTTCCATTCACTTGAGGATGCCCATCATTGTCTTGATGACACTCTTTATTCAACCGGAAAAGAAGTCTACCCACAGTAGGCTTCCTGGTTGCAAAGAGCAGAGTATACCAGGCTCGACAGGAGCCATTATGCGAAAAGGGAAGAGGTATAAACGGTGTTCCTGCCTTCTTTTGATGTGCAGGCATCATCCCACATATCCAACAGTTTGTGGCATTTGTAGCAATGTGGGAATGGTGTAGCATCTGAATAAAAGTATTGTTGAGGTAAGATTGTCGGTGCTTCAATTCTTGATACGGGAGCGTAAAGAAAAGGTGTTCATCAGGTGTCGGTGTAGTATCAACAAACAACTCACGAGCAGGAGTTGTCTCCTCAACAGACCATGTGATTGTTGCCATAATCACCAAGACCACAATAAACCCTACAGCACTACAAATCTTCTTCTTTTCCATTTTGGTAAAAGCACAAAACAATTCTTCCTGAAACTAAAGTAGTTGTCTAAGCTCTTACCCCTGGGCAGCCGTTGATTTCTTCACCACGGGCCAAGACGGGTGTCACAACTCTAATGCAGGGCTGATCCCCCCCCTTACCACATCGGCTCTCCGTTTCACTAACCCAGGGACCGCTCAAACAACTTTCACAATACTGCAGGCTCTTTTCTTGGCCTCAAATTATATCTCATTGCTCCAGAAATTGTTGGGTCCGGGAAGAACTCCTCCGATTCGTCAGGTGTCACAGCACGGCCTTTCTCTGCAGTCAGAACCTCTCGATGGTCGATCAACACAGCTGGCTCCACCAAGGCAGGAAGTACTCTTTGGCAGTGGCAGCTGTGTATCTAATTCTTCCGATTGGTGACTCGAACCGCTGTCCTTGTAGCGAGCAACACCTGCTCGGGTCCACACCACCTCGGTTCCAGACTGCTCGACCTCTCAAAGGACTTAAGCAATACAAAGTCTCCAGGTCAGAGATCATGGCCTTCACCTGTAGATCTGTCAGGGAGTGCTTCTCGAACCTGTTGATGAATAGAAACCAAGTTATCAGTTAATTGTGCCAAATAGTCATTCATTAAGACACAAGGTACATCATACACAGAACTCGGTTTAGGAATTCCCCAGATATTCATAGGCCTACCAAACAAGATCTCATAGGAGGTGAGACCTGTCTGGGAATGCAGCACTGATCTAATAGACAACAATGCCAGTGGCAACGCATCTGGCAAGTCAGAGAAGTAGAAGCCTGTATCTTTGCTTGTTTCAGTTTCAAGGTAGCATTGTATCTTTCCACCAACCCGCTGACTGTGGATGAAACACTGTATGAAACTTTTGTTTGATCCCTAATCCTTTCAGGACATACTTGATAACGTTCCCTATAAAGTGAGGTCCGTTATCACTCCACAAGAGTCTACAAACACCATAACGAGGAAAGAATTCCTTCAAAAGCACCTTTGCCGTAGTAATTGTAGTATTGTCTTTTATAGGATATGCCTCCATCCATTTACTAAAGGCACACACCACCACCAAGACATACTTCAGATTATTGCAGCGTTCAAGCTGAATATAATCCATCTGCAAAACTTCAAAAGGTGCAGTTGGTGTAGCAAACCCTCCTGCTGGAGTTCGTGTCCCTTTTCCAGTATTGTATTGCAGACAAATCATACAGGACTGTACTACTCTCTTAGCTGAGCTAGCAATTTCTGGATGCTCCCAAACTTGCGTAAGCAATTTCACTATTGCTGAAGCTCCAACATGTGCTAGCCCATGTGCCATCTGAACCATAGGAAGTACAAAAACTATCGGCAACTTCCATTTATCCATTTGCTTATTCCTCCAACAACCTTCGTCATCCAACTCTCCATCTTTAGACCATTGCTCCCGTTCTTTGTCAGAAGCGGTCTTCTGTATTTCTAATACTTATTTCCTAGCATCATGCCACCCCTCAGCTTGTAAATTCACTACATACATAGAAGTAGTGCTAGGCTGCATCGCAGTCTCACTTGCCACTCGATCTACAAAAGCATTTCCTTGTCCCACCTTATCTGTCACCTTCTTATGAGCACTACATTTCACAATAGCTACTTTCTTGGGATATGTCAAAGCAATTAGAAGATTATGCACTAGTTCACCGTGCATTATCTGCATCCCGTGTGATGTCAGAAAACCTCTTTCCTTCCAGAGCAGGCCAAAATCATGCGCCACTCCAAAAGCATAGCGGCTATCTGTATAAATGTTCACACACAAATCTGTACTAAGCTCACATGCTCGTGTCAAAGCTATTAATTCCACTGCTTGAGCTGACTTCTGTGGTATGCGAGGTGTCTCCACTATTGTATGAAGCGTAGTAATTGCATATGTGGCTGAAGTTGTACCATCAGGTAACTTCAGACAAGACCCGTCAACCCACAGTTCTCCATCCACATCTGAAAGGGGCGTATCTTGCAAATCAATACGACCCTCTGTCTGTTCTTCAGTCAGGAAAATGCAATCATGGGTCTCTTGCGCCTCAGGCTGAGTTGCCGGAAATGGCAACAACGTGGTTGGGTTCAGTGTTGCACATCTCTTCAGTGTAATATGAGGAGCTAACAGCGTCAGCTCATATCCTGTCAGACGACCACTAGTTAAATGCTGCGTCTTTGTTTGATTCAAAAGGGCATCAACAGCATGGGGTACCAGCACCAACAGTTTATGTGATAAGACTATCCCTTCACTCTGGCGTATTGACACAGCTGTTGCTGCAACCGAGCGAAAACATCCAGGCAACACTCGAGAAACCGGATCAAGTACTGCTGAAAAATATGCACAAGGACGTTGCTTATCGCCATGTGTCTGCACTAAAACTGACAATGCACATCCATCTCGCTCATGTACATGTACAATGTAAAAGGTTTAGTGTAATCTGGAGTACCTAACACTGGTGCTGAACAAAGGGCTTGTCGTAACTGTCGAAAAGAATTCTCACATTCATCGGTCCATGGGAGGGGTTTTGGAGTGTCTTTCTTCAAATGTGCTAACAAAGGTTTGACAATGTATGAAAACCCCAATATCCATTGCCTGCAAAAGGAAGTAACACCCAAAAATGCACAAACTTCTTTCTGTGTAGAAGGTACTGGTGTGTCTAAAATTGCCTGAATGCGATCTGATACGTCCCTCCTTAGACAAAAGGTGACCTAGATAGGTTACCTTTGGTCTACAATATTGCAATGTCTTCCTTGATACTTTATGATGATGTGAAGCAAGGAAAGAAAGCAAAGACAAAGTGCATTTTTCACATTGTTCAGGGGTATCGGCTGTCAACAAGATATCATCGACATATTGTATGAGCGCCACACCTTCGGGCAAAACAAAGGAATCGAGTTGTCTTTTCAATGCTTGGCTGTAGATACTAGGACTCTCAGTATAGCCTTGAGGAACTCTACAAAATCTATACGATTGATTATTCAAAGTGAAACCGAACCGATATCGGCTATCAGGATGAATAGGGATCGAAAAGAAGGCGTTCTTCAAATCTATAACAGAGAACGTAGTTGCAGTTGCTGGAACTAGAGTAAGAAGTGTTGTGATATCAGAAACCACTGGATATTGTGGCACCACTATCTTATTTACTTCTCGTAAATCAATTATGAATCGATAGATCCTAGGGTTAGTGTCTTTTTTCAAAATTGGGAGAATCAGACGGTTACAGACATTAAATGGAACTTTTTCAACAACCCCCACTTCAATGAGATCTTGTACAATTCATGTAAGTGAAATTCTATATTGGGGCAAACGTGGCAACACAGCTCCCTCCTTTACACTAATGTGCACCGGTGGAATAACCATATGTCCCACATCAGTATCTGAAGTACCCACAAAGTTTCAGGTAGGGAAGCTAATGCAGTATCCTCTTTAACAATACAAACTCTTTCCATCACAGGGTAACTATCATTCAAAATCACACGTACTCCTTCGGGGGAACATTTTATCTTGGCTCTGAAATACTTGAGCATATCAAGACCCACAATGTTATCTGGTGTATCTGGGGAGAGCAAAAATGGGCATGGAGCAGTAAACGTATCAACATGGAATGTAAGTGGTTGTGACAATGGGCTATGGGAAGGTGTTCCATCGAACCCTATCGATGTGATTGTTAAGCCAGACAGGGGAGCCCTCGGAACCAATTGTTTAGACAGAGCTCTACGAGTAGCTCCTGTATCAACCAGTAACTGATCAGTAGAACCCAAAACATGTGCTGTAACATAAGGACCCCTCTGATCTACTGGAACTTCAACTGATTCCTTACCCCATCCTACGCAATCCTATGCATAAGCAGATTATGTAAATCAGGCTGCGCATAATCAGACATTTGGTATTGGTCATGCCTGTCGAAAATATTGAACTCATTCTGTACTCGTGCATTAGAATCAAACCTAGCACGATCGTTCGTATTGCCCCTGGGACCTGAATATCCCGCTCGATTTCTCATTGGTCCCCGACCACGGGCATAGCGTTGTGAGCGCAACAATGGACACTCATCTGCCCAATTACCAAATTTTCTACAATATGCACATTGATCAACAGCCAAATTTGAGCGAGTATAAGAAGAACCATAAAATCCTCGTCCCCCTCTGTCATTACATCGATAGGGTTCGATGGAACACCTTCCCATGCCACGCAACGAACACATCTCTGGTCACCTTAAAGACCTCCACTGGCTACCCGTCAATAAGAGGATCACTTTCCGACTGCTTACCCACGCACACAAATCACTCTACGACATCGGACCAGATTGCCTCAACTCTCGACTGTCCTTCTACACCCCCTCCCGCCAACTTCGCTCTTCCAGCCAAGCCTTCGCCACTGTACCTCGCATCAACAAGACCACCATGGGAGGCAGATCCTTTTCATACCTGGCTGCCAAAACATGGAACTCACTCCCCGCTTACCTTCGCCTCACCCAGAATCACCTAGCGTTCAGAAAGCAGCTTAAAACGTGGATATTTGACAAATAATCCTCCTCCCCTTACTAAGCGCCTTGAAACCCTCTGGGTATGTAGTGCGCTATACAAATTTTATGACTTGACTTGACCATAAACCTTAGATAACATAACCTTCGTTTTTAATTCCTTAGACTTCTTATCCTCATTACCTTTCGCTTCTAATTCCTGACGCTCATAATATTGAGCCATCGTCAGGAGAGATGCCGGAGAAGAGGTAGTCCAAGAGCTTTCACTAGCTTTTAAATGGCTAGCCACTCGTGGTAATAGATTTGTAACATATTTATCTACAAACAAATGTCGGCCTGTATCGTCCGTTAGCAACTGGCCACTAAAATGATGAAAGGCTTCCTCAAAACGCGTAAAGAAATCTGACAGCTGCCTTTTGCTTACACAATGCTAAAATAGTCCAATCAATCTTTTTATGGGGAAAAATCGTTTTTAACTTAGTTAGTATCGCAGCGGGAAGATCTAAAATCAATTGACATGGTTTTTTCGCTGGTTCCCTTTCCTCATCTTCTGCCTCTATATCTTTCCATATCACCGCATAAGCTGCACGATCATCACCTTTACGCACAGACCTCCACATATCAGGTGGTAGTATTAACCCGAAAAATAAATCGATATCAGCTAACGTCATAGTACAAGAGTTAAGAGCACCCTCAACTTCCTCATAAAAAGCGGCTGGATTCTTCCGCAGGTCAGGCAATGCTGTCTTAAGTGCCATTACATTTGCCCTATTCCAGGGATTGTACACCCAATTATAAATAAAATAACCTTTAGCATCCACAGAAGACTTATCACTTGTACCCGTTCCTTTAGGAGGAACATATAAAGGCGCTGCCTCTCGCATAGGCTTTGCATGCACTATCGTGGTCTTATCTGTTCCAAAGATAGATGATTGTTTCCCGCCAAGCGAACCCGTCCATGCATCTACATCTGCTTTCCGTTTCTCCTCTCGCAGATGAAGCGCCTCACTTCGTACTTTGAACAACTGCCTTATCGCATCAGCCACCTGGGGGAGAGTAAAAAGACCATTACGCATTTGCTTAAAATCGGCTGCCACATCATCAGGTTCTAAAGTACCAGAAGCTTTCCGGAACATCTCAACAATTTCTTCAGCAAAATGCTCAGTAAAATATAATTGCTCTTTTTCCTGCCACCCCTGTAAACTATCTATGATGTTATACACAGTGACAGTATCACGAAGTGCTTGACGAGCGATCTTTCTGAGTTCGGCCGCACGATCGACCAACAGCATGGAATAAGTGTCTCGTTTTGTTTGATCTGCACTTGAATCCTCATCTTCGCCAGATGGCGCGGACGGAACGGCATACGGAGGCGGAGGACGACCTATTAACAAAAAATCATCTTGTGGTTTATTAAGGACAGGATAAAGAGGTTGCCGAACAGCATATTGGCCAGATATCTGTAATCTGTGTTCCTTCTCCTGTCTCTCTTCCAATTCCTTCACTTCTTTCTTTCTCAATTCTTGCGCTTTCTCATACGTACTCTTCCGTTGCTCTTTCTCAATCAGCTCTTGCTCACGTTTCTCACGCTCACGCACTTCTTTCACCCACATCTGCACACATTCAAACATGTCTTGTCTGGATTTCCGCTTAAACATACACCGTTCCACATACTCAATCTTCCGTAAATCAAATGACCCATGCATTGGCCAACGTAGCTCAGGATCCTTACGAGTGTATTCATTCCATAATGTGCTGTACATTATAGAAGAAAGACCATATTTAATATACATATACCTATAAGGCGTCCCTTCTGGGGGAGCCGGTTGCGATTTCTCAAGTCGTAACCGGTTATTTCCACAAAAGCAGCACATCCTTCGAAGTGCGCTAAGGGCAGGCATGCCAAATATAGTGCAAAATATGCAGTATTATAATTAAAGTGGCACTTAAGGTATCTTTAGTACGATGTGCCGTTCAAATCAAAATCGCAATATAGAGAAAAATCTTCTCATTACCTGCCTATATGTGTTGCAACGCATATATTTCAATTTCACATACAAATCATGACTAGTCGTACCAACACAATATTGCCACAGCAAACGTATCCTAAAACTACCTTGCCAATCCCAGGCTTCCAAAACCCACAGCAAGTACCGTACACCGGTTCTTACCAATCACAGGACAACCAGATTCCAACTGCTAAGTTCTAAATTCGACCAAACGGCCACTGTACGGCGAGTCAACAGAAGAGATCTCAGTCGAGGACCGGCACCACCTGGATGGTCAGATCGGAAAGAAAGGAAAAACGCCTTGGATGCCAAGACTCGGGTCTCTTCTGGCATGCGATCGTGTCCACAGCGAGATTCCAATCCTTCATCACGACCACTCCTTCGGGCATCGATGAGCCCCACGTGTCGGACGCCAATTTGTCGGAGTAAACCTCAGCAAGGTCTACCAGTGCAAGGGGTTCGCCCTTCTCTGCACGAGGTCCTCAGACCATAGGAAGAAGTTAGCACAGAAACTGGAAACATAAAAGTATAGTTTATTAACCTTTAAAGGTGGTACTACAGTCCACACAACACCCTCTAGTATTGTATAGAGTAGCATACCGAACTAGCGCACATGGCCCCTTTTATACACAAAGAGGGGGGCTCAAAAGGAAGGCAGTACAAACATAGAGCATGATTTATAACTATATAAGGACATTTCAAGGCACAATCGATACATGGGAGGAGTTAACGGTTCTTGAGACCCCCAAAAGCACATTCCTTTCTGTGGCTAATTACAAACAGCTGTACACTCTACTGGGCAAGCGCAAACACAAGGAATGCTAAATATAGCCTGTTGCTGGGCAGGTTTTGAGCGCCGTTAACAAGGAGGTAGGACAAAACTCATAGCGAGCACATGGCAGCGTATGGCATACAAAATAGCCGCCACAAATACAAAATGGAGTCGGTTGAATTGATACGATAATGGTTAAATACAGCATGTCTTCTGCTAATACTTAACATAATCGTCGTTGATTTACAACACACTCTGTACCCAGAATCATTGGTGGAAATACTTTGTGGATTGCTTCTTGGTGTCAGGTTGTATTTGGCATTTGTAGATCGAAGGAACTGGTGGATGTGTGCTATGCATTAATTCTTGCTGTTGTGCTTCTCTGACATTTTTGGACAGTGTTTACATATATGTAGATACAGTATTATGAATATGGAAGTTGGTTTTACAATACAAGCGCATACTAAGTGGAAAGATGCTTTCTAGTGTTGCATAGTGAGTGTGGCTTTTCCCTTTAAGAAGGGCTTCCAGGAAGGGCCACGGTTTGCTATGCGTGGACACCTACACAGCGGCCAGACAGCTTTGCTGAACACTGACAAGCTACTCTGCATCTTTAAAACAATATTCCTAAGCCTTTTAAAGATAATTGTTTGCCCCCTAACCCCATATTGTGCACGTGATTTTCATAATATTTTTAAGTCATTTGTTTGCCTCCTTGCTTAATTACCGGCACAAGGGGGAGAGGATGTGGTCTGGCGGCTAGACTGCCGACTTTTGAGCTGGGAAACCAAGGTTCGAGCCTCGGGTCGTGTCCACATCCTGTGATTCTGGGCAAATCACTTAATCTCCCCGTGCTTACCAAAAAAAATGAATATGCCCTGGTGTAATGTAACCGGTGCTCATGTAAAGTGCTCCAATACCTTCGGGTCGAGTTTGTGCTATATAAATCTGCAAAAAATAAAATAAAAAAATTGAGAACTAGCTGACTAGACTATTCTTTTTGGTGCTTTTCAAAGCCAACTGTACGCCCCTCTGTAAAATTAGTGGTATCTGATCAGGACTCAACTGTGTGTACGCGTGACCTTAAAGTTTTATTCTGGTGTGTGTTGCACCCGAGGCTCACAAAGTGTGGCCCTGCATCTAATATACACACTTGCTTGACCAGGACACGCCTCTGTAAATGCTTGACCAATCTACCCCTCCTAGAGAAGTTCTAGTGTTCTGGCTGGGTCTGAAAAGATAGCCATGGACCCAAATTTAAATTACTTGGAGGAGTAGACGTTTTCTAATATTGTAAATTATTGATGTTTCCCTTTTCTTGCAACTCTTCCCTCCTTCATCCAGTACTTTACTCGTTGGAATTACCATTCTTGAATTAAAGACTACTCTGTGTGAACCGTGACTCTCAGGATCACTGAGCTTTGCTGATTTGTTGAACTTCTAATTGTATTTAACTAGGTATTTTATTGCCTTTTATATTCCATTGAATTTTACTCTGGTGTAGAGCCTTTATGAAAAGAACTTCTTTCGGTTTGACTATATGTAGATCTTCACTCATGGTGTAAGCTCATCTCTATTGGAGAGCTCTTGATGTCCACTTTTTCTTGTTTCAATGTAAAGGGCTTCATTTATGTGACTTGTGGAGGCCACAGATTGTGTATACTGTTAATTTCCTTTCATTTCTTTTTTCCGGAAGAGGCTTAACGAGCACGGAGCATATGGGACACTTGAAATGCACAATGGTCATCAACTTGGTTTTGACTTTTGATCTTTACACTGCACTCACTAAGTCTGTTCTGTTTGCTAATTACCGATGGACGAACTAAATCATAGTGACTTTGTCTGGTGTTTTTTACCACTGTGGAACAAAAGACATAGGCCTCCGGTAGGACTGTGTCACTCACTAATTGTATTGGTACTGCCATGAAAATAATACTGGTAAGGGCTCTTGCCTTTTATTTTACTCTTGATGTATGGCTGTGCTCAATTAAGAGAGTGTCTATATGATTGTGACATTTGAGACCTATTTTGAACATCTCTTCTTGCATGAAGTTTGTTGCAACTTTTTACTTTATCCGCTGCCTCCTTTTTTTTGTGTCACTACATCTCCTTTCTACTTTTTAGTTTTTTTTTCTCATTCTTTGTTTTGTCTTCACGCTTTCCTTTGGTTCCACAAGCTTGCACATGAACAGCAAATATTGTAGACCCTGTTTAATAGTTTTGTGTTTAACAATAAAAGTCAACCTAAATCAGGGATTTACTGCATAAACATTGTTCGCTATGGTTTTTAGTATTGTTAACATGTTGAGTTTTTACCCTGCCTGGATGTCTTGTTATTGTTTCCTGTGTTGTTTGTTTTACTGTGGTTACGATGTATTTAAGCCTTTTAAGCCAAGTCCTTCTCTTTTCTACTAAACTTGGACTTGTCAATTTGGGAATTGTTTTTGAATATCAAGCATTTTATTATTGTTGTATTTGTTGGTTTATGTTTGTTTGAGTCAACTTATTTGTGTATGTTTCTTCTGACATGTTTGCAACTCTGAAGAAGACCATGTTTGGATGAAACGCGTTGGTTGCATATGTTCTGTACTTAAGCTGAACAAAAAAAGAAATAAAAGAACATTCAAGCACAAACAGACTAGTCACATGTTTCAGAAAGAACTTTGGATTCGACTTAATTATGCTTGTTTTGCTTATCATTTCATGAGTTCGCAAACCAGAAAACCTTGAATACTCTCCACGGTGCGGAACAAGAGGCAAGGAGGTTTCTAGGGTGTGCTAGCCTCCAAGAGAAAATGTTAAACACACTAAAAACCACCCAAAAAAAATTTCATTTGTTTATTTACAAGTTAGTGTCCACTTCAAGCCTATCTATGGACCTGCAAATAATTGTGATGTATGTCCTCACACACCCCTAGGTATCATTCTTCAACATAGGATTACCCTTGCTCTTCAAAAACCCCATTATATTTGGAGTGGGCCTTTATAGTAAAGGAGGTTCTTCTACCTGACTACTGAACCTGTGATATGAATGTTAAAAACCAATGTGATAAATCAAAACTACCTTTTAATTTAAGTGAGGTATCACTTGGTGTTAAAAACCAGAATGGAATTTAGGGGCACCAATACCCCACCCCAACTAAGACTGTCAACATGTGTTTGCCTCTAGGCTGACAAGAGTCATGGCATTCATCAGAATGAAACACAGAATCATATTGTGGCATGTGCTCCTGTTAGCGCTACTTTAAATTCAGGCTGACCTTGGTCGTCCCGCACATTTCTAGGTCCCTAGGTAGCTAGAAGATAACACACACGCAATATTTAAAAACAGTAGGATGAAAGCGACAAATACAAAGTAAGCACATTTGCATGCCCAAATTGTGGCAGTGCACTTGTGTATCACACGTTCCATACTATAATAATGTGAGGCCAGCTCACATCCCTCTTGCCCTAAATCTGGATCACCTGTGCCCTATGGAGCAAGGGCTCAGGAACCCCTGTAGTCACACACTATGTAGGAGGGAAACACAACAATCCTCTTCATTGTAGCCCACTCGATACCAACATTAGACAAGATTAAACAAGAGGCTGAAGTGCCAGAGACCAGTCTAGCCCCATTATCCACTTGCTACTCCAAGGTGCTTCTCTTGTGGATCACCAAGTGCTGCTCGCTCCTTCCTATCAATGAATAGGGAAGTGGAGTGTACTCTGGGATATTTATGTGCCAGTAAATGCCCATCCGGTTGGAGCAGCACTCCTGAGGAAATAGAAATTTTTAGGGAGCCAATGTGTCCCCCACTCGCACCCCATCAATACACATGTGCCCCATGTATGTCATGTAATTCCTTTTCTGTGCATGCCAGGAAGACGCATATGCATTTGCGTCCAACGTTAACATGTCGGTTATACAGTTCCCCAAGAAAACCACGTTAATTAGGCTTCTAGGCCTATGGTGCCAACGTCTTTACATGGTACACTTTTGAATAAAGCACACGTTTTCTCCACGTTTTCTGGCTCAGCCGAGCCAGACCCTTAATCAAGTCACTTCTGTCTCTGAAAAGCTGTAGTTTAGGTATGCATCCCTGACCTCTACCTTACATCCTGCCCAGACGAGCGGTGCCCGGCTCGGCCTGGCCTGCCTGCCAAGACAGTATTTTGCCTACAGTTATCTTCTCAGCCGCTGCGAAAACACATTCCAGTCCAGTGAAATAGGTAAACATATTCCCGGCTGCAGAGCAAAGGGCCCTGCCTTCCTGTCTCCATGCAAGTAATTTACTGCACCCGTTACCATGGTAGGCCCATGGCCCCTGTACTTTGCATGAAGATTCATATGTACGCACTAGCATTCAGTGATGAACGGCCTCTGCCCGAGAGACCTTTTACTTCAGACACTACATCCTCTAAACACAAGATACGCTATAGGTGCAGGTCGTTCTGACATCCCAGACATTAGTCTCCTCTACTAGTGCTAAAGTCAAAGCCCCCAGCTCTCCCCAGTTACACGTCATGCTCAGTTGCGCGCGCATCTATGCCAAAGGTTTCTGCTGATTCTGCAAACTTTCTCTAAGCATCCACCCACTTGTGATGTTTCTTGTGACGTTTCTCTGACATGTCAAGTGCACGCCTAGGTGTACGCCTTCTTACATGCCTCCTGTTACGCACATGTGTTCTTATCTCTCTCTTTTCACCTGTTACGCCTACTGTATTCATTTCAATTATATGCTTTTACTATATATAATGTGTGATGTTAATAAAATGTTAAATGTCCCTTCCTGAACCTTAGTGGTGATGGAACCCGATGTCCCGTGTCTCGAGGCACTTCATTAAAGCCCGTATGACTCAGATACCACGGACTCTGCCTCTCATTTGATTGAGCTATCCTTATTGTCATTTAATGTATAGAAAAATAGTCTGGTAATTTTATTTACCACATAATCTGGCGCCCGAATAGGAACCCCTCCCCTTCCCCACTCGCCGGCGATGTAACGCAGGCCCCTGACCCCTTCTACAGCCGTGACGGATCCAGTGCACACCTGCGGGTTTTCCTGCTATCTCCCTCAGGCCCACGGAGGAGACGGAGACTGCGACCCGGCATCCAGACGAGGCGGTGAGGCATGCGGAGGATCCCGACCAGAGCCCCAAGCCGAGAGAGCAAGGTCCGAGGTATCCGGAGGCCCACCTGTTCCGAAGCGCATGCGTAGTAGATGTAGTAGCAGCCCGACGCAGTCCAGTCCAGTCCAGTTTCCGAGGCCTTCAGTTTCTGCTTCCCGGTGAGTACCGTTGTTGGGAACGCATCTAGACGGGTTCAGTAATTTGTGCCCGGTCAAGACGGGTCTGGGTACACAGACCTGGTCCAGACATGTTCACTTAGGTGGATACGGTATGACGTGTCTCTTTATGGGACCGGTATGTCTGTACTGTTCTAGCAGTGCATCTAGTACTTCAGTATTCTAGAATCTCGAGTTTTTCAGAATTGTGCGTTTTCCTGTACCAGGTAACATCTGTTCGACATGTTTTAATGTGTTTCATGTCGTGGTATGAATGACTGTTTGCCATTTATTATTGTGTTTATTGTGTTCACGTTCAAGTCAGTTTAAATATGCCGCTGTTCTCGAAATTACGTCAGATAGGAACTAGGAAAGGGATACTCGAAGAAGCGGTTCCCGTCCCGCCTAGGGACACTCCCGGACATTTTATGTACCAAAAGCATGGCTTAGATGCCATACTGTACTTAGACTTATGGGTGGACTATACAAAAGATCTGGAAGAAAAGTTTAGATGGCCTGTCTCAGGGACATGGGATGCTGATTGCATCATGAGAGTAGAAGAAGCGTTATGGAAAAAGAAAGCCAGACAATCCCAGAAGGATGCCATAGAACTATGGCGTAAAGAAGCGCATAGAAGAACAGAGAAAGAGATCAGGAAAGCAGAGAGAAGTAGAGAAGAATGCGAAAAAGCTAGAGAAAGAGAGTTACTAGAAGAAGGAGAACGAGTCAGAATAGAACAATCAGACAGACAAAGAAATGCCCTTATTACAGGTCTGTATCCTGTTCTCGCCGAGGGCCTGCCCAAGGCGACCCCGGAAGTACCCCGTAACTTGCCACCACTATTGGTCCCGACTAAACTCCGTCATAAACAGACCGCAGCGGACATTTTCCTTTCTTCCTATTTAGATGATGTTGCTCCAGAGTATACCAATGTACGCGTACCACCTGCTAATAATCATGTTCAACCCCTTGTTCAAGTCACAGCTCCCCCTATTGTCACTACCCCTACTGTCACCGTCTCTCCTGCCACTGGTCCTGGCAATCCTTTTTCTACACCTGCAGCCCAGAGTCTGCCTACATTACCTACACCTACTTTACAAGCTATGACACCAGTAGCTACAGCACAGCCAGTTGATGGTCACGCTTCAGTTTCAGGAGGCGCAGTAGGAGGTCTCCCTGTCACTCCGCCTCAAGTAAAACGAATAACGCTTAGAGAAGCAGCATTACAACGCACACCCAAAGTTGCGACATTCGCAGCCCTTAGACAGTACCTTACTGATTGTAGATATGATCCAGTACCAGGCGAAGACCAGACGATGCTATACTCAATACGTTTACGACGAGTCACAAACTATTTGACTATTCTACCGGATATGAGACAACATCTAGATAACATATATAATTTTATTAGAACAGGGGAGAGACCAGAATGCATTCACGAGGCCATGGCACACAATAAGGTGGAGACACAAAGTATGATCTTACAGTTTTTGATAAATTGTTTGATAAGGGAACAAGATCGGCAGGTAAAAGCAAAGAAGAGATGGACGTCCTGATAAATTGGAGTAACAATATAGCTGATGGTAAACATAGTAAACAAAATTGTACAGAATCCATGTACAGAAAGATCCGTAAGGAAATTCTAGCCATACACGAAAAAGAAAAAGCAGCTAGGGAAGCCGAGAAAGGGGAGGAAGAAATCTCAGGGGACGACGATATAGATGATTTAGACGACCCAGATAGAATAGCATACGTAGGTAGAGCAAGACCTTTTGACAGACCCATTCGCCTAGAAAATAAGAAACGTTTTCTTTCTCCCATACCAGAACAATGTTCTCTTGAACATTTATTCCAAGCCACTGATAAAGTACTGCAACAACGAATAGGTTACAGTGAACTTAGTACCATGCGTGGACAAGAACTAGCACGGTCAGCAGTACAGTGGGCTGGAAATAACAGCGTATATAAAGATGATTCAGTAGCGCAAACATTTTTGAATCTTTCCCCAGCCGAACAGCGATTAGCTGGTATATACATGATCCAGCATCTCATTACACTATATGAGAGTCAGCATTCTGATCCAGGTCCCCAATATAATATATTGGACGAGTTACTCCTGGGTAGATGGAGAGGCCTAGGTACTGACGTAATTAATACCATTTTAGAACAATGACACAAATACCGAACTTTCCTGACTCCACATTTCGTTCCTATTCCACCCCCAGTAAGGAAAACATTTTATATTGACAGACAGAATCCCTTACGAGAAGTTCATCCCGTCCGGAAAACAGACGGTGAGCTTGAACGAGTATTTGTTTATACACCCTTGACCAAGATGGAATTATTGGAAATGAAAAAACTAGTGCCCTGTCACGATAAAGATCCAGCAGGGTTTCACCGTGAATTAAAGGACATGCTCCTCATGGGGGAGTATACATATCCTGATATCCTTAAAATGTTAAAAGTACTGTTGCCTGCCGGCATATATGAAAAACTTAAAGAAAAAGAATGGGAGGTGGGAGAGAAAAAGATTGATTGGACAGTATTAGAAAACGAAGAAAATACACGAGTTCCAGGTACTGGTCTCGGGGAGAAAGCCAAAGCATTACCCGAGTTATTAATACAGGTTTTGCCAAGATTACTAGCTACGAAAAAGGAAGACTGGGATGCAATCTCAGCCTGCAAACAGAAACAAGACGAATACACTAGTGATTTTTATTCCAGATTTGAGAAATGTTTCATTATTAATAGCGGCCTGAAAACAAGTAGTGAATCATACCCACATCTTTTTGTGACCAAATAAGTAGAGAATTCCTTACCACAGGTTATAAATAGAGTACTGAAAGTCGAGAGTACATGGCAAGCAAATACCCCTTCTCAAATGTTACAAATGCTACAGTACCACCAGAACCGAATTAGAGAGGAACACGATCATGAACAGAGACGTATTAAAGACACGAAAATGAAAGTACTAGTTGCTCAGTCTGTTCCAGCTGACGGTCAGAAAAAGGGTACAGCACCGCCAGGTCATTCTGCAGCTCCCGTTAAAGGGAATTGCAACTACTGTAAGCAGCCAGGTCACTATATAAACGAATGTGCCGTTCTGAAATACAATATTGCCACAGGCAGGACGAAAGAAAGACCGCGTCCTCCTAGACAAGAACATGTTCTACAACATAGTCCACAGAACACGCAACCTCCACAGAATGCACAACAGACAGTAGCTGTACCCCAACCTCAACCCATTGCTGCCACGCGACATGTCACGCAACAAATGTACCAGTATGCATAGTCAGATTACCCCGATTATCAGCAGTACTCATGAAACAGCCTAGAGAGGGAGGTTGGCTTGCCTCTTATCGAGGTTCCTGTAGATCAAGAGGGTCCCTATGTACATAGTCAGGTATTAGGGAAAGACAGAAAATTTTTGATTGACACAGGGGCGAGCAGAACTACCATCAGTCATGACGAGGTTCCAGGGGCACCCCTCTCAGGCTCACAGAATGTTTCCCTGGGTTTTTCAGGAAAGCCTATTGTTAACGAAGTGTCAAAGCCAGTTTCCCTAGAAGTTGGTCCATTGTCCCGTACTACAGACTTGTTACTTACGAAAGCATGTCCAGAGAATCTGCTTGGTATTAAAACGTTGAAAGCACTAGGAGCAGTAATATGTTGTTCTCCGGAAGGAGTAAGATTGTTTTTACGTGATTTTAAAGGTCATTATGTGTTGAGAGATTTTGATCCAAGATTGCAGAATGTACCACAGCACTTATGGGCACAAGGTCCAACTGATGTAGGTTGTATGCACATTACACCATATCGTGTTACTCTCAAGCAAGGAGTTGTACTACCCCGAATCCGACAATACAAATTGCCACCCGAGGCTGTAGCAGCCTTATTGAAAATTATTGATGAACTGATTGCCCAAGGAGTAGTTGTAGAAACTGACTCCAATGTATGTAATTCTCCAATCATCCTGATTCTTAAACAAACTGACCCAAATGCACCACCAGTCTACAGATTGGTGATCGACCTTCGAGAATTAAATAAATGCATCATTCCCCAGTACCCAGTAGTGCCAGACATTTCTTCCTTATTGACTGCTATTGATTCAGAAGCAGCGTTCTTCACTGTTATCGATCTTAAGAACGCCTTCTTTAGTGTCCCCATTCATCCGGGAAGCCAGTATCTCTTCGGATTCTGTTTAAATGGCCGAAGCTTCAAATTTGCACGTGCACCTCAAGGGTTCACGGAAAGTCCTAGTATTTACAGCCAAGCCCTGAAACGACAACTAGACAGTATTCACATGCCTACTGACACTGCCCTACTCCAATATGTTGATGACCTGTTAATTACAGCACGGACCGAACGTGACTGCGAGCGCGCGTCACTGACTGTCTTGTATTTCTTGGCCGAAAAGGGGCATAAAGTGTCCCCTTCGAAGCTACAATTCTGTGCCCAGCAAGTGGTATACCTTGGGCACTTGCTGTCCAAGTGGGGTAGACAGTTGACACCAGACCGCATCCAGTTAATTGCACATCTGCCACAACCCAGGACGCAAAAGGAGGTACGGGCCTTCATTGGCCTCACCTCGTACTGCAGACAATGGATCCCTCAGTATGCATACCTAGCCAAACCACTCATACAGTTGACAACACAGGAGGCAGCGACTTCGACTGTCCTCCCTTGGACTCAGGAACATACACAGGCTTTTGACGAATTGAAGAAAGCTCTATGTCAAGCACCTGTTTTAGCGACACCATGTTACAGCAAACCTTTTACACTTTTTGTCACTGAACGCAATGGTGCAGCATTATCTGTCCTCACACAAGATCAGGCAGGAAAACACAAGCCTTGTGCTTACTTTTCTAGTACATTAGATCCAGTGGCCCAGGCTCTGCCTGCGTGCCTCAAATCAGTTGCAGCAACAGCTTTAGCAATCAGACAAAGGGACTCAATAGTGTTAGGACATCCCCTGACAGTACAAGTTCCACACTCAGTGGAAGTTCTTCTGAACCGAACCCAGACACAACACTTGACCATAGCAAGACTGACAGGATATGAATTGACATTGTTTCAGCCACACATAGAGATCAGACGTTGCAACACTTTAAACCCTGCCACATTGTTACCCTCAAGCACAATTGACGCTACACCACATGACTGTGTGGAAGTCAATAATACTGTGACAAAACCCAGACAAGACTTGACAGACATTGCATTGCCCGACCCAGACCTGACACTTTACGTGGATGGTTCATGTATGAGAACAAGCACAGGAGAGTTAGTGGCCGCATATGCAGTGACCACTGAAACTGAAGTCATAGAAATACATCGTATTGACACATTGTCTGCCCAAGCAGCAGAGCTCATCGCTCTGACCCAAGCCTGCATCCGAGCCAAGAACCTGAAAGTAAACATATACACAGATTCACAGTACGCATTCGGAGTTGTTCACGACTTCGGTATCCTCTGGCAAGAAAGAGGTTTCTTAACTTCTCATGGCGCCAAGATACAGCATGGTCCCCTTATTCAAGCCCTGTTAGAAGCAATACACTTACCTGCATCCATTGCTATCATGAAGTGCAAAGCACATACGAAAGTCACTGACAATATTTCCCAGGGTAACGACCTGGCAGATCGAACAGCTAAACTCACAGCTCAGACTCAAACAGACATACCGACTGATCCGACAAAGACTGAAGTATCAACACAGACACACAGTATGACAGTAAAGGATCCCACTCTAGATGTACTCGACATACAGACACATGCTACACCAGACGAAATCAAGAAATGGACTGAACAAGGAGGGATCCAGACAGATCAGGGATTGATGACGAAGGGTAGAGCCACATGGTTCCTCCCCGACTCTATGGTTCAAGTTATCATAAATACAGCACATAGTCCAGCACACTTAGGAGAAACAGCCATGTTAGACAGCATACAGAATCTCTGGTCCAACAAGCATTTACGTGCAGCAGCAAAACAGAAAGTGCGTACCTGCATGATCTGTTGTCAGTTCAATCCAGGCAAAGGCATTCCCGTGGAACAAGGTGGATTCCATCCTCCTGACCATCCTTTCGAAGTCCTCCAGATGGATTATATCCAGATGGACCGACGTAGAGGATTCAAATATGTCCTCGTAGTTGTATGTGCCCTTTCCAGATGGACAGAAGCATATCCAGTCCCAGATTACACTCCCGTGACCACTGCCAAGCAGTTGGTCCGTGAATTCTTCCCGCGATACGGCTTGCCCCGTGTCGTGTACTCAGATAATGGACAGCCATTCTCGTCCGAACTTATGAAACAGGTATCACTCCTGTTAGGTTACCAGTGGAAATTTCACTGTGTACGACACCCCGAAGCAGCTGGTTTGGTCGAGCGACACAACCAGACTCTGAAAACACGATTAGCGAAGGTCTGTGCAGAAAAAGGTGTAGATTGGATAGTAGCCCTGCCAGTTGCCCTCTTTTACATGCGTATGGTAGCTCATTCCAGAACCGGACTATCTCCCTATGAGGTAGTCTTCGGCAGACCCCCCAATATGTGGGGTACGCCTATGCCTCGTAAAATCACGGATGTCGATAGTAATATGCTGACAGATTACCTAGCTTCCTTGATGTCTGCACTACTATCTTGTCGTTCACAGGTCGCGGCTGCCTTCCCGGACAACACCCAAGTGAAACCGCATGAAATCGTTCCAGGAGATCTCGTATACGTCCGCAACTTCGATCGCACAAGCCCTCTGGAGCCCAGGAGGAAGCAGCCGAAGCTGGTGTTGATGACCACAAGGACCGCGGTGAAACTGGAAGGCCGGAAAGGGTGGCTCCACTCCAGCCACATAAAAAGATTCCATGGATTGTGTCCAGAAACTGTTATCAAGGACTGCCCCGTTTCAGACATTGACTCTAAACTTCCCCTGTTAGAAAAAACTCCGCAACAGGAGTACCGAGCCAAACTGAGGTCTAGTAAGTCAGACAGTGTTTAATTGTTTAAGTCCCCCCCTGGGTGAAGCGGTTAGACAGGTTTCTGACATGTATAAGATAGACCCAAGTAGTCAGAGAGATAGGCGAATCGAAAAGAGAGAAAAATATTGCAAAAACCTACATAGCAGATGTGTCATAACGTTAATTTTCATGTTTCTTCTGAGCATTTCGATTATATGCATAAGCTTGATGCTACATGTTTTCTTTCCTCCTCTTGGTTCACATGTACATACTTTCTCTAATGACCCTGTAGAGCACACTTTCAGCGACCTGCCCCCTCATGAGCTGTCCTATCGATTAGCAATGCGCAACAATACTTTTATTCGTATGTTACACCATACTCACCAGTCCAGCAATGCCATGAATTGCTGGGTATGTGGCCGACTCCCACCTTATCAGAAATACAAGGGAGCTCTGCCCCTCTTTCCCTACCCGTTTACACATAATGGTTCATGTGGAGCATGGTTTGCTTTAATATCTTCCTTAGACAGTAAGTCCCACGTTTCCCAAGGCAATTGGATATGGGGGAACCTGAATACAGTCATGAACAAAGCATGTTTCCCAGACGCAGACGGTCTTCCCCAAAGGAGAGGGACCGATCTAGAAAATGAAGTGTATGAATTAGGTAACTTTTCCCTCAATCTCATGATCCTGAACGTCCAGTCCGAGACTAATTCGAACTTGCCATTTATAACAGTTTTACCAGTGGAAGGCGAATTATGTGTTAGAAAGAATGGTTCAGTACATCTAGGACACAGTGATTGTAATACTGTGGTCGAATTCAGCGATAAAGGAAAGTCTACTTTCAAAGCCTCTCGCCATTCCTATTTTATTTGTGGTCAGACAGCTTATGTACATCTGCCCCCTGATTGGGATGGGACGTGTTATATTGCGTTCCTATTACCACCTGTTTTCCTAGCCCCACCTGATTATCATCGAAATTCACGCCTTGTACATGTAAGACATAGAAGGGAGATCAAATCCCCAATTGTCGATCAGACTGAGACAACGTGGGAACAATATACAGATTTCAATAAAGGATTCTTTTTCTTTGTGGGTCCTGTCCAAAACAGTAAACTGATACGCAAATTAACCAGAACTTTGGAAGCAGTAGTGAATGAGACTACTTTTGCTTTAGGTAACCTGACCGAAGAGCAATCTGCTATGAGAATTGTTGTTCTTCAAAATCACCTTGTCCTTGACGTCATTCTGGCCGATAGGGGCGGGGCTTGGAGAGTGATCGGATCCAGTTGTTGCGTGTTTATTCCTAATAACGCGCCATCCGTATATAAGGCCATAACAAGGCTCCACGAAATTGCTCACCTGATACACCAGAATCCAGGCACCTGGACTTGGTCCGGTTGACTCTGGAGTGTGATATCGGCCTGGGGATGGAAAGTGTTATCATTCCTAGGAATAATACTGCTTATTCTATTCAGTTGTTGTCTCTGTCTGCAATGTGGGCCAGCGATTTGCGGCTTGTGCGCCACAGCTTGTATTCCCCGTCCAAGTTTGCGTTCCCGTTCCCGAATGAAGAAAGAAGAGCAAATGATGTTATATGAACAGATAGATGGTCTCATGAGAATAGACATATCCTAGAGGGTGAAGTAGGGGCCAAGGAGGGAATGAGGAAATAGAAATTTTTAGGTAGCCAATGTGTCCCCCACTCGCACCCCATCAATACACATGTGCCCCATGTATGTCATGTAATTCCTTTTCTGTGAATGCCAGGAAGACGCATATGCATTTGCGTCCAACGTTAACATGTCGGTTATACAGTTCCCCAAGAAAACCACGTTAATTAGGCTTCTAGGCCTATGGTGCCAACGTCTTTACATGGTACACTTTTGAATAAAGCACACGTTTTCTCCACGTTTTCTGGCTCAGCCGAGCCAGACCCTTAATCAAGTCACTTCTGTCTCTGAAAAGCTGTAGTTTAGGTATGCATCCCTGACCTCTACCTTACATCCTGCCCAGACGAGCGTTGCCCGGCTCGGCCTGGCCTGCCTGCCAAGACAGTATTTTGCCTACAGTTATCTTCTCAGCCTCTGCGAAAACACATTCCAGTCTAGTGAAATAGGTAAACATATTCCCGGCTGCAGAGCAAAGGGCCCTGCCTTCCTGTCTCCATGCAAGTAATTTACTGCACCCGTTACCATGGTAGGCCCATGGCCCCTGTACTTTGCATGAAGATTCATATGTACGCACTAGCATTCAGTGATGAACGGCCTCTGCCCGAGAGACCTTTTACTTCACACACTACATCCTCTAAACACAAGATACCAGATATGCTATAGGTGCAGGTCGTTCTGACATCCCAGACATTAGTCTCCTCTACTAGTGCTAAAGTCAAAGCCCCCAGCTCTCCCCAGTTACACGTCATGCTCAGTTGCGCGCGCATCTATGCCAAAGGTTTCTGCTGATTCTGCAAACTTTCTCTAAGCATCCACCCACTTGGGATGTTTCTTGTGACGTTTCTCTGACATGTCAAGTGCACGCCTACGTGTACGCCTTCTTACACGCCTCCTGTTACGCACATGTGTTCTTATCTCTCTCTCTTTTCACCTGTTACGCCTACTGTATTCATTTCAATTATATGCTTTTACTATATATAATGTGTGATGTTAATAAAATGTTAAATGTCCCTTCCTGAACCTTAGTGGTGATGGAACCCGATGTCCCGTGTCTCGAGGCACTTCATTAAAGCCCGTATGACTCAGATACCACGGACTTTGCCTCTCATTTGATTGAGCTATCCTTATTGTCATTTAATGTATAGAAAAATAGTCCGGTAATTTTATTTACCACATAATCTGGCGCCCGAATAGGGACCCCTCCCTTTCCCCACTCGCCGGCGATGTAACGCAGGCCCCTGACCCCTTCTACAGCCGTGACGGATCCAGTGCACACCTGCGGGTTTTCCTGCTATCTCCCTCAGGCCCACGGAGGAGACAGACTGCGACCCGGCATCCAGACGAGGCGGTGAGGAATGCAGAGGATCCCGACCAGAGCCCCAAGCCGAGAGAGCAAGGTCCGAGGTATCCGGAGGCCCACCTGTTCCGAAGCGCATGCGTAGTAGATGTAGTAGCAGCCCGACGCAGTCCAGTTCAGTCCAGTTTCCGAGGCCTTCAGTTTCTGCTTCCCGGTGAGTACCGTTGTTGGGAACGCATCTAGACGGGTTCAGTAATTTGTGCCCGGTCAAGACGGGTCTGGGTACACAGACCTGGTCCAGACATGTTCACTTAGGTGGATACGGTATGACGTGTCTCTTTATGGGACCGGTATGTCTGTACTGTTCTAGCAGTGCATCTAGTACTTCAGTATTCTAGAATCTCGAGTTTTTCAGAATTGTGCGTTTTCCTGTACCAGGTAACATCTGTTCGAAATGTTTTAATGTGTTTCATGTCGTGGTATGAATGACTGTTTGCCATTTATTATTGTGTTTATTGTGTTCACGTTCAAGTCAGTTTAAATATGCCGCTGTTCTCGAAATTACGTCAGATAGGAACTAGGAAAGGGATACTCGAAGAAGCAGTTCCCGTCCCGCCTAGGGACACTCCCGGACATTTTATGTACCAAAAGCATGGCTTAGATGCCATACTGTACTTAGACTTATGGGTGGACTATACAAAAGATCTGGAAGAAAAGTTTAGATGGCCTGTCTCAGGGACATGGGATGCTGATTGCATCATGAGAGTAGAAGAAGCGTTATGGAAAAAGAAAGCCAGACAATCCCAGAAGGATGCCATAGAACTATGGCGTAAAGAAGCGCATAGAAGAACAGAGAAAGAGATCAGGAAAGCAGAGAGAAGTAGAGAAGAATGCGAAAAAGCTAGAGAAAGAGAGTTACTAGAAGAAGGAGAACGCGTCAGAATAGAACAATCAGACAGACAAAGAAATGCCCTTATTACAGGTCTGTATCCTGTTCTCGCCGAGGGCCTGCCCAAGGCGACCCCGGAAGTACCCCGTAACTTGCCACCACCATTGGTCCCGACTAAACTCCGTCATAAACAGACCGCAGCGGACATTTTCCTTTCTTCCTATTTAGATGATGTTGCTCCAGAGTATACCAATGTACGCGTACCACCTGCTAATAATCATGTTCAACCCCTTGTTCAAGTCACAGCTCCCCCTATTGTCACTACCCCTACTGTCACCGTCTCTCCTGCCACTGGTCCTGGCAATCCTTTTTCTACACCTGCAGCCCAGAGTCTGCCTACATTACCTACACCTACTTTACCAGCTATGACACCAGTAGCTACAGCACAGCCAGTTGATGGTCACGCTTCAGCTTCAGGAGGCGCAGTAGGAGGTCTCCCTGTCACTCCGCCTCAAGTAAAACGAATAACGCTTAGAGAAGCAGCTTTACAACGCACACCCAAAGTTGCGACATTCGCAGCCCTTAGACAGTACCTTACTGCTTGTAGATATGATCCAGTACCAGGCGAAGACCAGACGATGCTATACTCAATACGTTTACGACGAGTCACAAACTATTTGACTATTCTACCGGATATGAGACAACATCTAGATAACATATATAATTTTATTAGAACAGGGGAGAGACCAGAATGCATTCACGAGGCCATGGCACACAATAAGGTGGAGACACAAAGTATGATCTTACAGTTTTTGATAAATTGTTTGATAAGGGAACAAGATCGGCCAGGTAAAAGCAAAGAAGAGATGGACGTCCTGATAAATTGGAGTAACAATATAGCTGATGGTAAACATAGTAAACAAAATTGTATAGAATCCATGTACAGAAAGATCCGTAAGGAAATTCTAGCCATACACGAAAAAGAAAAAGCAGCTAGGGAAGCCGAGAAAGGGGAGGAAGAAATCTCAGGGGACGACGATATAGATGATTTAGACGACCCAGATAGAATAGCATACGTAGGTAGAGCAAGACCTTTTGACAGACCCATTCGCCTAGAAAATAAGAAACGTTTTCTTTCTCCCATACCAGAACAATGTTCTCTTGAACATTTATTACAAGCCACTGATAAAGTACTGCAACAACGAATAGGTTACAGTGAACTTAGTACCATGCGTGAACAAGAACTAGCACGGTCAGCAGTACAGTGGGCTGGAAATAACAGCGTATATAAAGATGATTCAGTAGCGCAAACATTTTTGAATCTTTCCCCAGCCGAACAGCGATTAGCTGGTATATACATGATCCAGCATCTCATTACACTATATGAGAGTCAGCATTCTGATCCAGGTCCCCAATATAATATATTGGACGAGTTACTCCTGGGTAGATGGAGAGGCCTAGGTACTGACGTAATTAATACCATTTTAGAACAATGACACAAATACCGAACTTTCCTGACTCCACATTTCGTTCCTGTTCCACCCCCAGTAAGGAAAACATTTTATATTGACAGACAGAATCCCTTACGAGAAGTTCATCCCGTCCGGAAAACAGACGGTGAGCTTGAACGAGTATTTGTTTATACACCCTTGACCAAGATGGAATTATTGGAAATGAAAAAACTAGTGCCCTGTCACGATAAAGATCCAGCAGGGTTTCACCGTGAATTAAAGGACATGCTCCTCATGGGGGAGTATACATATCCTGATATCCTTAAAATGTTAAAAGTACTGTTGCCTGCCGGCATATATGAAAAACTTAAAGAAAAAGAATGGGAGGTGGGAGAGAAAAAGATTGATTGGACAGTATTAGAAAACGAAGAAAATACACGAGTTCCAGGTACTGGTCTCGGGGAGAAAGCCAAAGCATTACCCGAGTTATTAATACAGGTTTTGCCAAGATTACTAGCTACGAAAAAGGAAGACTGGGATGCAATCTCAGCCTGCAAACAGAAACAAGACGAATACACTAGTGATTTTTATTCCAGATTTGAGAAATGTTTCATTATTAATAGCGGCCTGAAAACAAGTAGTGAATCATACCCACATCTTTTTGTGACCAAATTAGTAGAGAATTCCTTACCACAGGTTATAAATAGAGTACTGAAAGTCGAGAGTACATGGCAAGCAAATACCCCTTCTCAAATGTTACAAATGCTACAGTACCACCAGAACCGAATTAGAGAGGAACACGATCATGAACAGAGACGTATTAAAGACACGAAAATGAAAGTACTAGTTGCTCAGTCTGTTCCAGCTGACGGTCAGAAAAAGGGTACAGCACCGCCAGGTCATTCTGCAGCTCCCGTTAAAGGGAATTGCAACTACTGTAAGCAGCCAGGTCACTATATAAACGAATGTGCCGTTCTGAAATACAATATTGCCACAGGCAGGACGAAAGAAAGACCACGTCCTCCTAGACAAGAACATGTTCTACAACATAGTCCACAGACCACGCAACCTCCACAGAATGCACAACAGACAGTAGCTGTACCCCAACCTCAACCCATTGCTGCCACGCAACATGTCACGCAACAAATGTACCAGTATGCACAGTCAGATTACCCCGATTATCAGCAGTACTCATGAAACAGCCTAGAGAGGGAGGTTGGCTTGCCTCTTATCGAGGTTCCTGTAGATCAAGAGGGTCCCTATGTACATAGTCAGGTATTAGGGAAAGACAGAAAATTTTTGATTGACACAGGGGCGAGCAGAACTACCATCAGTCATGACGAGGTTCCAGGGGCACCCCTCTCAGGCTCACAGAATGTTTCCCTGGGTTTTTCAGGAAAGCCTATTGTTAACGAAGTGTCAAAGCCAGTTTCCCTAGAAGTTGGTCCATTGTCCCGTACTACAGACTTGTTACTTACGAAAGCATGTCCAGAGAATCTGCTTGGTATTAAAACGTTGAAAGCACTAGGAGAAGTAATATGTTGTTCTCCGGAAGGAGTAACATTGTTTTTACGTGATTTTAAAGGTCATTATGTGTTGAGAGATTTTGATCCAAGATTGCAGAATGTACCACAGCACTTATGGGCACAAGGTCCAACTGATGTAGGTTGTATGCACATTACACCATATCGTGTTACTCTCAAGCAAGGAGTTGTACTACCCCGAATCCGACAATACAAATTGCCACCCGAGGCTGTAGCAGCCTTATTGAAAATTATTGATGAACTGATTGCCCAAGGAGTAGTTGTAGAAACTGACTCCAATGTATGTAATTCTCCAATCATCCCGATTCTTAAACAAACTGACCCAAATGCACCACCAGTCTACAGATTGGTGATCGACCTTCGAGAATTAAATAAATGCATCATTCCCCAGTACCCAGTAGTGCCAGACATTTCTTCCTTATTGACTGCTATTGATTCAGAAGCAGCGTTCTTCACTGTTATCGATCTTAAGAACGCCTTCTTTAGTGTCCCCATTCATCCGGGAAGCCAGTATCTCTTCGGATTCTGTTTAAATGGCCGAAGCTTCAAATTTGCACGTGCACCTCAAGGGTTCACGGAAAGTCCTAGTATTTACAGCCAAGCCCTGAAACGACAACTAGACAGTATTCACATGCCTACTGACACTGCCCTACTCCAATATGTTGATGACCTGTTAATTACAGCACGGACCGAACGTGACTGCGAGCGCGCGTCACTGACTGTCTTGTATTTCTTGGCCGAAAAGGGGCATAAAGTGTCCCCTTCGAAGCTACAATTCTGTGCCCAGCAAGTGGTATACCTTGGGCACTTGCTGTCCAAGTGGGGTAGACAGTTGACACCAGACCGCATCCAGTTAATTGCACATCTGCCACAACCCAGGACGCAAAAGGAGGTACGGGCCTTCATTGGCCTCACCTCGTACTGCAGACAATGGATCCCTCAGTATGCATACCTAGCCAAACCACTCATACAGTTAACAACACAGGAGGCAGCGACTTCGACTGTCCTCCCTTGGACTCAGGAACATACACAGGCTTTTGACGAATTGAAGAAAGCTCTATGTCAAGCACCTGTTTTAGCGACACCATGTTACAGCAAACCTTTTACACTTTTTGTCACTGAACGCAATGGTGCAGCATTATCTGTCCTCACACAAGATCAGGCAGGAAAACACAAGCCTTGTGCTTACTTTTCTAGTACATTAGATCCAGTGGCCCAGGCTCTGCCTGCGTGCCTCAAATCAGTTGCAGCAACAGCTTTAGCAATCAGACAAAGCGACTCAATAGTGTTAGGACATCCCCTGACAGTACAAGTTCCACACTCAGTGGAAGTTCTTCTGAACCGAACCCAGACACAACACTTGACCATAGCAAGACTGACAGGATATGAATTGACATTGTTTCAGCCACACATAGAGATCAGACGTTGCAACACATTAAACCCTGCCACATTGTTACCCTCAAGCACAATTGACCCTACACCACATGACTGTGTGGAAGTCAATAATACTGTGACAAAACCCAGACAAGACTTGACAGACATTGCATTGCCCGACCCAGACCTGACACTTTACGTGGATGGTTCATGTATGAGAACAAGCACAGGAGAGTTAGTGGCCGCATATGCAGTGACCACTGAAACTGAAGTCATAGAAATACATCGTATTGACACATTGTCTGCCCAAGCAGCAGAGCTCATTGCTCTGACCCAAGCCTGCATCCGAGCCAAGAACCTGAAAGTAAACATATACACAGATTCACAGTACGCATTCGGAGTTGTTCACGACTTCGGTATCCTCTGGCAAGAAAGAGGTTTCTTAACTTCTCATGGCGCCAAGATACAGCATGGTCCCCTTATTCAAGCCCTGTTAGAAGCAATACACTTACCTGCATCCATTGCTATCATGAAGTGCAAAGCACATACGAAAGTCACTGACAATATTTCCCAGGGTAACGACCTGGCAGATCGAACAGCTAAACTCACAGCTCAGACTCAAACAGACATACCGACTGATCCGACAAAGACTGAAGTATCAACACAGACACACAGTATGACAGTAAAGGATCCCACTCTAGATGTACTCGACATACAGACACATGCTACACCAGACAAAATCAAGAAATGGACTGAACAAGGAGGGATCCAGACAGATCAGGGATGGATGACGAAGGGTAGAGCCACATGGTTCCTCCCCGACTCTATGGTTCAAGTTATCATAAATACAGCACATAGTCCAGCACACTTAGGAGAAACAGCCATGTTAGACAGCATACAGAATCTCTGGTCCAACAAGCATTTACGTGCAGCAGCAAAACAGAAAGTGCGTACCTGCATGATCTGTTGTCAGTTCAATCCAGGCAAAGGCATTCCCGTGGAACAAGGTGGATTCCATCCTCCTGACCATCCTTTCGAAGTCCTCCAGATGGATTATATCCAGATGGACCGACGTAGAGGATTCAAATATGTCCTCGTAGTTGTATGTGCCCTTTCCAGATGGACAGAAGCATATCCAGTCCCAGATTACACTGCCGTGACCACTGCCAAGCAGTTGGTCCGTGAATTCTTCCCGCGATACGGCTTGCCCCGTGTCGTGTACTCAGATAATGGACAGCCATTCTCGTCCGAACTTATGAAACAGGTATCACTCCTGTTAGGTTACCAGTGGAAATTTCACTGTGTACGACACCCCGAAGCAGCTGGTTTGGTCGAGCGACACAACCAGACTCTGAAAACACGATTAGCGAAGGTCTGTGCAGAAAAAGGTGTAGATTGGATAGTAGCCCTGCCAGTTGCCCTCTTTTACATACGTATGGTAGCTCATTCCAGAACCGGACTATCTCCCTATGAGGTAGTCTTCGGCAGACCCCCCCAATATGTGGGGTACGCCTATGCCTCGTAAAATCACGGATGTCGATAGTAATATGCTGACAGATTACCTAGCTTCCTTGATGTCTGCACTACTATCTTGTCGTTCACAGGTCGCGGCTGCCTTCCCGGACAACACCCAAGTGAAACCGCATGAAATCGTTCCAGGAGATCTCGTATACGTCCGCAACTTCGATCGCACAAGCCCTCTGGAGCCCAGGAGGAAGCAGCCGAAGCTGGTGTTGATGACCACAAGGACCGCGGTGAAACTGGAAGGCCGGAAAGGGTGGCTCCACTCCAGCCACATAAAAAGATTCCATGGATTGTGTCCAGAAACTGTTATCAAGGACTGCCCCGTTTCAGACATTGACTCTAAACTTCCCCTGTTAGAAAAAACTCCGCAACAGGAGTACCGAGCCAAAGTGAGGTCTAGTAAGTCAGACAGCGTTTAATTGTTTAAGTCCCCCCCTGGGTGAAGCGGTTAGACAGGTTTCTGACATGTATAAGATAGACCAAAGTAGTCAGAGAGATAGGCGAATCGAAAAGAGAGAAAAATATTGCAAAAACCTACATAGCAGATGTGTCATAACGTTAATTTTCATGTTTCTTCTGAGCATTTCGATTATATGCATAAGCTTGATGCTACATGTTTTCTTTCCTCCTCTTGGTTCACATGTACATACTTTCTCTAATGACCCTGTAGAGCACACTTTCAGCGACCTGCCCCCTCATGAGCTGTCCTATCGATTAGCAATGCGCAACAATACTTTTATTCGTATGTTACACCATACTCACCAGTCCAGCAATGCCACGAATTGCTGGGTATGTGGCCGACTCCCACCTTATCAGAAATACAAGGGAGCTCTGCCCCTCTTTCCCTACCCGTTTACACATAATGGTTCAAGTGGAGCATGGTTTGCTTTAATATCTTCCTTAGACAGTAAGTCCCACGTTTCCCAAGGCAATTGGATATGGGGGAACCTGAATACAGTCATGAACAAAGCATGTTTCCCAGACGCAGACGGTCTTCCCCAAAGGAGAGGGACCGATCTAGAAAATGAAGTGTATGAATTAGGTAACTTTTCCCTCAATCTCATGATCCTGAACGTCCAGTCCGAGACTAATTCGAACTTGCCATTTATAACAGTTTTACCAGTGAAAGGCGAATTATGTGTTAGAAAGAATGGTTCAGTACATCTAGGACACAGTGATTGTAATACTGTGGTCGAATTCAGCGATAAAGGAAAGTCTACTTTCAAAGCCTCTCGCCATTCCTATTTTATTTGTGGTCAGACAGCTTATGTACATCTGCCCCCTGATTGGGATGGGACGTGTTATATTGCGTTCCTATTACCACCTGTTTTCCTAGCCCCACCTGATTATCATCGAAATTCACGCCTTGTACATGTAAGACATAGAAGGGAGATCAAATCCCCAATTGTCGATCAGACTGAGACAACGTGGGAACAATATACAGATTTCAATAAAGGATTCTTTTTCTTTGTGGGTCCTGTCCAAAACAGTAAACTGATACGCAAATTAACCAGAACTTTGGAAGCAGTAGTGAATGAGACTACTTTTGCTTTAGGTAACCTGACCGAAGAGCAATCTGCTATGAGAATTGTTGTTCTTCAAAATCGCCTTGTCCTTGACGTCATTCTGGCCGATAGGGGCGGGGCTTGGAGAGTGATCGGATCCAGTTGTTGCGTGTTTATTCCTAATAACGCGCCATCCGTATATAAGGCCATAACAAGGCTCCACGAAATTGCTCACCTGATACACCAGAATCCAGGCACCTGGACTTGGTCCGGTTGACTCTGGAGTGTGATATCGGCCTGGGGATGGAAAGTGTTATCATTCCTAGGAATAATACTGCTTATTCTATTCAGTTGTTGTCTCTGTCTGCAATGTGGGCCAGCGATTTGCGGCTTGTGCGCCACAGCTTGTATTCCCCGTCCAAGTTCGCGTTCCCGTTCCCGAATGAAGAAAGAAGAGCAAATGATGTTATATGAACAGATAGATGGTCTCATGAGAATAGACATATCCTAGAGGGTGAAGTAGGGGCCAAGGAGGGAATGAGGAAATAGAAATTTTTAGGTAGCCAATGTGTCCCCCACTCGCACCCCATCAATACACATGTGCCCCATGTATGTCATGTAATTCCTTTCCTGTGCATGCCAGGAAGACGCATATGCATTTGCGTCCAACGTTAACATGTCGGTTATACAGTTCCCCAAGAAAACCACGTTAATTAGGCTTCTAGGCCTATGGTGCCAACGTCTTTACATGGTACACTTTTGAATAAAGCACACGTTTTCTCCACGTTTTCTGGCTCAGCCGAGCCAGACCCTTAATCAAGTCACTTCTGTCTCTGAAAAGCTGTAGTTTAGGTATGCATCCCTGACCTCTACCTTACATCCTGCCCAGACGAGCGGTGCCCGGCTCGGCCTGGCCTGCCTGCCAAGACAGTATTTTGCCTACAGTTATCTTCTCAGCCTCTGCGAAAACACATTCCAGTCTAGTGAAATAGGTAAACATATTCCCGGCTGCAGAGCAAAGGGCCCTGCCTTCCTGTCTCCATGCAAGTAATTTACTGCACCCGTTACCATGGTAGGCCCATGGCCCCTGTACTTGGAATGAAGATTCATATGTACGCACTAGCATTCAGTGATGAACGGCCTCTGCCCGAGAGACCTTTTACTTCACACACTACATCCTCTAAACACAAGATACCAGATATGCTATAGGTGCAGGTCGTTCTGACATCCCAGACATTAGTCTCCTCTACTAGTGCTAAAGTCAAAGCCCCCAGCTCTCCCCAGTTACACGTCATGCTCAGTTGCGCGCGCATCTATGCCAAAGGTTTCTGCTGATTCTGCAAACTTTCTCTAAGCATCCACCCACTTGTGATGTTTCTTGTGACGTTTCTCTGACATGTCAAGTGCACGCCTACGTGTACGCCTTCTTACACGCCTCCTGTTACGCACATGTGTTCTTATCTCTCTCTTTTCACCTGTTACGCCTACTGTATTCATTTCAATTATATGCTTTTACTATATATAATGTGTGATGTTAATAAAATGTTAAATGTCCCTTCCTGAACCTTAGTGTTGATGGAACCCGATGTCCCGTGTCTCGAGGCACTTCATTAAAGCCCGTATGACTCAGATACCACGGACTCTGCCTCTCATTTGATTGAGCTATCCTTATTGTCATTTAATGTATAGAAAAATAGTCCGGTAATTTTATTTACCACACTCCCCTTGTGATAATTATCAGCTTTGTTTGTTTTCTTTAATTTCTTATGCAGGTGTACGCAAGCCCTCCTCGTAGACTATAATGCCTAGATGCTGATCATAGAACTGCAGGCGCTGTGAGAAATAGCCCAGTGGTCCTGAATGCATTTCTAGGTGTGAGCCCCGCTCGAAGGCAGGCACACAAGTTGCATTTACAGAGACACTGCCAGCCCCAATGTGTGGGCACACAATTGCTGTTCACAGGTGAAAGTGTGGATGTGTCCCTCTCTACGTGTACGTGTATATGTGAGACCAATAATCCAATGCTGTAATAGCCTTGTTTAGAGGCACAGTGCTCTGCATGAATCACAGTGCCTGAAGGCCCCTGCTCCAAAGAATTGAATGCTGGGACTTGTAGTATGCTATCTGCCCCATTTGCTTTTAGGACTCTAAAATAAAGCTGGTAGTGAATACTGAATCCTGGGGGTTTTAAAGATATATATAAGCACCTTATTTTTTTTTACAAAGAATGTTTTCTTTAAGAAAAAAAAATGGTGATTGTGCAACTGGGCTTTCATTGCCTCTAGGGTCAGGAATAATACCCTACTGTGTATTACATGGCTGCGGTTTTAAAAGAGGTTCATGATATTAAAAGGTTATTCACAGTACCAGGGGGAATTACTTTGACCTGGTCCAATGTGCTCAAGAATACCTAAGATACAATACCTATGCCTAGAGTTAACTGTTAAAGACAACAATTCATAGCTGCAATTATGGTATCTCCTCATTCAGACCATTTTTCCAAGATCACAGGTGGTACACCCTCCTCTGCTCTTAAGTGGACAATCTTTTGTTTATGTCCTGGGCATGTGGTGCCACCTTCTCCAGTACCACCCAGTGCAGGTCACCATCATTGTGGTTAGCTACCAAGTTGTGTTGTGTCGGTATGGTGTTGTTCTTTTTGCACTGTATAGTACTTTGATGCCCATTTATTCGTATATTCATCTTTCGAGAAGTCCTGCCAACATATAGCAGCCCGCATGGACAGGTGATCAGGGATACCACATTTTTACTATTGCAGTTCGTTAGGCCCTTCAGGAAGAGGGTTGTCTGCGATGAACTAGTAGGTACTTGTGTTTTGGTATGTATTAGCTTATCCCGTATGCCAGTGTTGCGTTTAAATGCATAAAGAGGAGGGGTCACTGTTTGGTTCCACTTTTCCAGTGTTTTGAATGATACCCTGTACTCTGTTAGAAATAGGGGTGCATGTAGTCACACAAGCTATTCTGTCTGTCTCTGGTTCTGGTACGCTTCTATGAATGCCTCTTTATTGTTGTTTTTTGCCACTTTGCATGCTGTTTTTACTGTTTTGCTCGGTTAGTGGCATGCCAGTAACTTCTTCCAGGGTGGTGGCCTGGGTTTCGAAAGTTTCCAAAGAGGAGCAGTTGTGCCTCACTCGCAGGCACTGGCCCACTGGAAGGTTCTCACGAAGGGTTCTTGAGTGGAAACTGTCGTATAGCAGAAGAATATTTCTGTCTGTCATCTTGTTTTGTACTCTTGTCTCTATACCACTGTGCCCAATGGTGCTCACTAAATCCAAGTATTCTGCCTCTTTCCTTCAAATCTTGTGTGTGAACCTCAAATGTCTGACTTCAGAGTTAACCCAGTTGGTAAACTCTATCGCCTGATCACTTCTATGCCATACTATAAGTACGAGAGTGGGGGGGGGGAACCCAATACACCCTTGCAGGCTTGGACAGATACTAACAGTATAGGGTTTAAAGTGCTAGCAAGGGAATTTATTCATCAAGGTAATTTTCAGATTCTGATTTGCATTTCAATTCTTACAATATTCTAATCAATCAAATTGATATCTGCTATGACTTTAGTCATGTTGTAATGCTCTAACAATCAATGCAACAAAGAGACTATTCAAGTGATATAGTCAGAGTAAAGATGAAAAACAACACAGGATAATCTTTTTGAAAAAATAATTCTTATTTATATTGCTCATAAATTCATAGGGTACATTTCAACAGCGCACGTTGATTGCGATGCTTACAAATGAACAAGGAGTTTAACAATTCTTCCTATAATTTATCTGAAAAAAGTCCAATCCAAGATAAAAACAGTAAGTGACATCTATCTTTCCTAAATAAAACGGTCACTTATACAAATATTCACACCTGGAGAAATGGACTATGTAGTCAACTTGTCAGTCTTCAATTGTATTAATCCTTCAACCTTCTTCAGGACAACTCAATGTGCATTTAGCAGTGACCCCTAGAACAACATACTGCAATACATTACACTTATGTCGGTTAAATTTCAAATATTTACAAAATTGCATATTACCCGTGTATTAAAGAACAACCTTTTATCTTAAAGGTATCCTGTTCTCAAATTAGCTTTGTCAAAGTTATGCTAACCCAGAGAGCCTATTATGCTATACTTCAAAAAGAATGAATCTATATACATTTGTCATTGTTCACAGTACATGTTGTTCAGTTAATTCACAACAGCTTACTTTGAAACGTCGTCCAGTTCTGACCTCAGGAATATTAGGAACGGTCAAATGACTCTCATTGGTAGTCCTGGTCTTTATCTAGAATCAGGGATAGGTGTGTCAAATAACTAAACTGGATTCTTGAGGTTCTGAGGAAATTAAAACTTCTACTCGATTAAAAGGTTTTACAAGATTTTCATTATCCCCAGGATTACTTTAAATGTTTTTTCCTTTTTGTGGACCAGTCACACTCCTTTCCTTTTTGCACTTAATGCTTCCAATCTAGACAAAAGTCACATATAACATTCTAGATGTTATAAAAATAATGAATGACATTTCAATTGTATCATGAATATCTTTAATAATTGGAGCATTCAAATTGTATTTAACACAAGTGTTTGGTACAGGCCCATCGTTTTAATTTATAGTCCTTTTAAGCATTCTGTTTTTTGTTAAGTATAGTTGCATTCAGAACTTCTATGCAAGGGCACGTGTAGTTCATTGGTTAAAATCTTGAACACATGCATGTAGTTATTTTTATATAACGTTCCGATATGGTGCTCTCGGAACCACATGAATTTAAAATTCGGTATAGTTTGGGAAAACGCATTGTTTTGTTCTCAGAAAACAAAACAGTGTCATTCATTAAAACCTTATGGGTGAAGTACCGATATACCACTCTTGTGCCCGTATATATTTACATACGGTGTAGTTGAATATAGACGCTTTTGGTAAACAGGAGAAAGAAAGCACTGTGACATAAAAATAGCCTTTTGTAAATAGGCTAGCGTTCTGTTTATTTTTCGAAACCAAAGATCGTGTTGCATGCGTTTCTAAAAGAATGGCGCAGGGATGCAAGCGTTAACAAAGCTTTGTGTTGCATAGCCAGGCATCCTAACTTTGTGTGAAAATTCCCTTGCTGGCACTTTAACCCCTATACTGATACTATCAGTACAACGTCGATATATATCAACATCAAAGATTGATGATATCTCTTTATGGGTTTTCCTGGGTGAAAATGTTGTCTACCTTGAACTTACGCACATAGAGGAAAATCATACTGGGGTAGAAGGTACTCCCCATAGATATCCGCTGTATCTGATGGTACATCACCTCCTCAAACTCAAAAGCATTTTCCATGAGCTCCAGTTTTAGCGCTCTCCATCACAAAGTTCCTTGAGTGATAAAATTCCACTCTATACCTGCCAGAATTCCTTCTATAGCCTTCGGTGAGCGCCTCTGTGGCATACTGGTGTATAGTGCTTCTATATCCATGGTTATGATCATGTCCTTAAGCACCTTGATCACTATGTCCTTAAGTAAGCATGAGGCAGACTTATTTACAATGGGTTTCAGGAACTAGTCACAGGATTGTGACAATGGTTCTGGCAATTAACCAATCCCCGAGACAATGGGCCTCCCGGGGGGTGGTAGTATTTGCTTATGAATTTTTGGTAAGGTATAAAACCTCTGGATTCTGGGTCTTACTGAAATGAGGATAGGCGCCTAATTATTTGTAATCCAGTCCTGTGCTTCCTCTACCACTGTTTTGATTATGTTGGTTAATCTATAAGTGGGTTCCTCATTCAAGATCTCATAACTGTCTCTATCTGAGAAGAGTCGCTAGCACTCAGTGTTGTACATGGCTTTATCCATGACCACTATTGCTCAGCCTTTATCAGCTGGTTTTATGATCAATCCTGTATTTTTCTGAAGGATTTCTAGAGCACTCAATTTCTTGTTAGATTGTGGAATGTGTTCTTGGTATTGCAAACAATATAATCGATATACCTGAGATCTGCTTGTTCAAAACATCATAACCTTGCATGGTAGTGACTGTGCAGGGGGTTGGAAGGTCGACTTTCTCCTCAGACCAGTATTCTGTTCTCCCTCTGTTGAGATATTCTGATTCTTAAAGAATACCTGTTGTTTAATATGTCTGAAGAACTGTGCTAGTTCAGTGCAGAGAGAAAACAAGTCAATCCTGTGGGGTGGGGACACAACCCAATCCTTTCTATAGAACCTCTAGTTCCTCGTCTGTGAGGATGGTTGTACTGAGATTTATTATGCAGGATGGTCCCTGCTAGTGGACGGACCTCTTTCTAGATCACTACGAGGTGGACCACATTTTCATCCACAATCACCCATATAGAGATAACATTGAGCTTTGGCTTCAATATATCAACAATGTACTGCTGTTAAGGCATGGAAGAGAATAGGCAATGGAGTTTACCAACTAGGTTAACTCTAAAGACAGGCATTCAAGATTCACCCTCACGATTTGCAGCAAAGTGGCAGTATTCTTGTGTTTAGTGATCACCTTTGGGTCACAGTGATATAGAGACAAGAGTACACAACAAGGTGATAGACAGAACTTGTTTCCTGCTATACGACAGTTTCCACAAGAGAGCCCCGATGCACAATCACTATAGTTTTTTAATGTAAAAAATATTTTTGTAAAAAAAGAAGTTTCCTATGTAGCACTACAAACCCCAGGATTCAGTATTTACTAGCACCTTTATTCTAGATTCCTAAAAGCAATCGGGAACAAAACGTACTACAACTCCTAGTATTCAATTCTTTGGAGCAGGGGCCTTCAGGCACTGTGATTCACATAGAGTGCCAGGGCTCTAAACAAGGTTAATAGAGCACTGGCCCACTGGTCTCACGTATACATTCACATTTAGAGAGGGACACGCCCACACTGCTGCCTGCGAACAGCAATTGTCTGTCAGGGCGGGGCCTGGCTGCATCTCTGTAAATGCAACTCAGGTGTGGCTGCCATTGATTGGCGTTCACACCTAGAAATGTATTACGGACCACTGGGCTATTACTCACAGTAGCCGCAGCTCTATGATCAGCAGCTGGGCATTATACTTTACGAGGAGGGTGAGCATACAACTGCATATGCAGCAAACAGTAGTTCACCACTCAAATTTAGTGATGTGTTGTAAAGATTAAATATGAATTTGGCAAGTACATTTTTCATTGACAGACACAGTGATCACGGTGCATATATAAGCAGCAGATAGACAATGTAGTTAAACTTCTACAGCTGTTCTACAAAAAGCAAAAATATAGGACACAATATGATGGATTTTTTATATCTGCTCCTAATAAAGAGTGTACAGGAATTCTGCAAAGACCAAACAAGTATTTTAATACTTGTTTGGTCTTTGCAGAATTCCTGTATTCTTTGAAATAACAAAACATGGATGTTCTTAGATGTCATTACATTTAAAGTAACTGGTGAATCCAATGCATAATTTGAAGGTATGCTTAATGCAATGTCGCTTTATTAGGAGCAGATATAGAAAATCCATCAAATTGTGTCCTATACTTTCGCTTTTTGTACAACAACTATAGAAGTTTAACTGTTACATGAGCTATCATCTGAATACATTTGTCAACTATGCAATTTATGAAAGACTATGTAATATCTTCTGTGCAAGTAATATAGCTGTAAGCTACCATGAAAAAGGAAAACCATAGATTATTACTCATCCTATGCACTGTCATATTACATGTAATTTAAATGGGGGTCTGTCTTGGGCTTTGTACCAACATTGTAACAATACTTAGTACATGTGATTTGTTTTTAACTTTTTGATCTGTCTCGTTTATATGTACATATTGTGAATATTGGTTAATGTGTTGTGTATCTTTTGTAGCCCTGACGAAGTCCTGTATGGACGAAACGTGTTGGCTACTGGATTTTATTCTCGATTTCATTGATGTACTTTTCCATATGAAGTGAATTAATAAAGAACTATTGAAGAAAGAAAGCTGTGACAACTACATTGTCTATCTGCTGCTTACATATGCATAGTGATCACTGTGTCTGTCAATGAAAAGTTTACCTGCTGAATTTATATGCAATCTATTCAACCCATCACTAAATTTGAGTGCTGAACCACTGTTTGCTAATTTTGTTTTGGAGGTTTTCAATTTGGAGTAGAGAGGGGCGGTACTCCAGGGTTCATTGCACCGTAGAGAATATTTTACTTTCCCCAAAAAATTTCAGTGTTGGCAAGTGCGGTTGATGATTGCTTCATCCCCTTCATTTTTGTTACAACTGCATATGTAATTGAAGAAAAGAAAGTGGAACACAACTGATAGTTATCACAAGGGGAGCGCCCCAACACTCCATTTCCCTAATCATTGGGAAGAAAGAGTGAGCAGCACTAGGTGATCCAGGAGTAGTAAGTGGGTAGTGGGGGTCTCTAGCACTACAGCCTCTTGATTAATGTTGGTAACAAGGGGTCTACAATGTAGATGGTTGTTGTGCTTCCTCCTACAAAGTGTTCCTGAGCCCTAACTCCATGGGGCACAGATGACTCACTTTGACTTACATTTAGGGCAAGAGGCCTCACATAATTATAGTATAGAATATGTGATGCACAAGTGCAGTGTCACACACAATTTGTGCATGCAAATGTGCATATTTTGTGTGCGTCTGTCGCTTTCAGCCTATTGATTTTTAAATGTTGTGTGTGCTTGTTATTTTCTAGGTAGGTAGGAACTGTGCTTGTTGTTTTCTAGGTAGTTAGGAACCTAGGAATGTGCAATATGACAAAGGTCAGCCTGAATTTAAAGAGGCAATAACAGGAGTACATGCCTCAATATGATCCTGTGTTCCATCCTGACGAATACCACAGACTCTTGTGACCCAAGAAGCAGAAACATGTTGACGTTCTAAGTGGGGATGGGGTATTGGTTCCCCTAGTCTCCACACTGGTTTTTAACACCCAGTGATATCTCACTTAAATTAAAAGGTAGGTTTGATTTATCGCATTGTTTTTTAACATATCCATATCACAGGTTCAATAGTTAAGTAGAAGTGTCTCCTTTACTATAAAGTGTAGGCCCACTCTTCATCAAACAGGGTTTTTGAAGAGCGAAGGGAGTCCTATAATGAAGCATGTCACCTGGTGGTGTGTGAGGACCTCACATCTCATTTTTTTGTTTTTCCATTGATAGGCTTGAGGTGGACAATCACACACAAAGAAACAAATAAACATTTTTTCTGGTGCATCCCTCTTAACCAGCATCATGCTTTTATGATAATGTATTTTATATTATCTTTCACATATTATAATGTTTGATATTTTGTTGTTTGAAACATGCAAGCCTTAAGAAAATACTCATGCCTAGCTTACTGCATTATTTCTCCCTATTTTATTTAGTCCTACGTTATACAAGTTGCATTTATGCACATTTATTCGATAATGTATTTTATAACAATATGTTGGGCTATAGAAGTTTACATCTCACTGTTTTGAGAGGATGCATTTCACTATAAGTCAGATAAATCCCTACACATCTCTCTGCACATGACGTCACAATTCAGACTGACAAGCCGGTGCTGACATAAAGTCCATTAAGGCGCAACTCTATCTTGAGCAGGCAGAGATTGGGTTTTCCCTATTTTTTCAGAATCAGTGTCATGTCTGCTTTTGAAACAGATGTCACCCATCCTTATCTTTCCAAGAACCTGTAAAAGTGTCAAGTCACTCCGACAATGACAACGATACCACCACCTGATGCGACATCAGTCAGGGGCAAGTGCCTTGTTTTCTCCAATTTAGGTCAGACAAGAACAATAACATAAAAAGTCTACTCCGAATTGACATGCTTTTACCTTATTTGATTATAAGAATGTGTCTAAGACTAGTATCTTGATACACATAGGTTATGTCAGACATTCCTAAGGTTATGTCAGAAATTCCCACCACGGATAAAATGCTACCACTTGTCAGGAGAGCTTCTTCACCCCACATTATCATGCAAGATACTACCAGAGAAGATTTTGACTGCCAGAAATGCTGCTGCATTGCACTTTCTACTAAAACTGATATTGAGCCATGTCCCGGAAGAGAGAAGCTGATACAATGTGTGTTTACATTTCGCAGGTAACTCAGCCTCCCTGGCTTTTGACAACTACAGTTCTTTGCCTGAAACAGGTATGCATTGTGCTGATTCTGCTTAAGAAAGTCGAGGTGCAAGTTATAACACTTGACCACTTGTCAGAGAGGTCCTTTGTGTGGTGATTGTGACCACCAGCAGGTATATAAATAATTATAGGCCTCAACTGTGCAGCCGGCAGACTTACTACGCACACAGTACTGCTGGATCTGTAGTCGGACAATGAGCGATCCTCCCACATTTATTTATCTCCTCGGTTCTGCGCCCGGCCCCTCGGATTCAGGTGGATACATTATATCTGAGTGGCCGGATGGCTCACTACAGCCCTCCTAACCTTTGCACAAAACTCAAAAATAAAACATAATAACAGAACTTCTCAAACTTCCGGCAACACCACCATCTGGTTATTCTTCTCCAGCTTTTCAGCACCCAAAGTCGCTCAGCTTCTGCCTGGGGTGCGGATTGTCCCTCAGACAGTAGGGATGACCTCTACTCATTGCCAGTTCCTCCACCCTGGACGACGGATTCTCAACAGAGCTGTTATTGCCCGATGTTGTGCGCTATCACAGATGTGTTCTCTTGAATCACTGCCTTTAAGCTCACCATCTCCCATGGTCTGCTCTCCCATTGCAATGGTTGGTTCACAATCCTCCCGTCGATCCGGCTCACTCACAGCTCTCTCAAACCATGATATATTTCTGGACACCACCAATACTCCTCTTTTCACGGTAACCATGGTGCCCTTAACTCCGACCAGTTCCCAGATCTAATTTTCGGAAGGAGTCTCGAATTTCCACCCAGGATATCTTTCCTTAATCACTACATTGTCTTCCACTCCAATTATTGATTCCTGCGCATGGAGATAATTACTCGCCTTCTCATGGTTTCCTCTTCTCTGGTCTTAGGCGGCCTCTTTATCAACAGTCACAGGGACCCACTTGGAGCTGACCGGTACCAAGTCTCTAACAGGTCAGTTCATCATCAATCAATCAATCAGAACATTTGTAAAGCGCACTACTCACCCGTGAGGGTCTCAAGGCGCTGGGGGTGGAGGGAGTGGGGGGGCTGTGTGCTACTGCTCGAAAAGCCAGGTCTAGAGGAGTCTTCTGAAGGTTAGCAGGTCCTGGGTCTGCCGCAGGAGAATGGAGAGGGTGTTCCAGGTTTTAGCGGCGACGTGAGAGAACGATCTGCCGTCGGAGGTTGCTCTTCGGATGCGGGGTATGGTGGCGAGGGCGAAGCCGGCGGAGCAGAGCTGGCGTTTGGGGGTGTAAAAGCGGAGTCGTCTGTTGAGGTGTGCTGGTCCGGTGTTGTGGAGTATCTTGTGTGCGTGGGTGAGGAGCTTGAAGGTGATCTTCTTGTTGACGGGGAGCCAGTGCAGGTCTCTCAGGTGGGGTGTGATATGGCTGCGGCGAGGGATGTCGAGGATCAGGCGTGCGGAGACGTTTTGAATGCGTTGAAGTTGTTTCAGGAGTTTGGACAAGGCTCCTGCGTAGAGGGCATTTCCATAGTCCAGCCTGCTGGCGACGAGGGCCTGGGTGACCGTCCTTGTTTCGGTGGGAATCCCCCTGTAGATCGTGCCGAACATGCGGAGGGTGTTGAAGCAGGAGGACGAGATGGGGTGGACCTGCTTTGACATGGAGAGTAGAGTCGAGGATGAACCCCAGGTTGCGTGCGGGGTCGGTGGGTGTTGGTGCTGTTCCCAGTGCAGTCGGCCACCAGGAGTCGTCCCAGGCCGAGGGGGTGGGGCCGAGGATGAGGACTTCCGTCTTGTCCGAGTTTAGCTTCAGTCAGCTGTTCTTCATCCACTCTGCGACGGCTTTCATTCCTTAGTGGAGGTTGGTTTTGGCGGTGAGGGGGTCCTTGGTGAGGGAGAGGATCAGCTGGGTGTCCTCAGCGTAGGAGATGATGTTAAGGACGTGCAGTCGGGCTACGTGGGCGAGCGGTGCCATGTAGATGTTGAACAATGCGGGCTGAGGGATGAGCCCTGAGGTACGCCGCAGATGACCTCAGTGGCTTTGGAGCGGAAAGGGGGAGGCAGACACGCTGGGCTCTACCAGAGAGGAAGGAGGTGGTCCAGTCCAGAGCCTTGTCTCGGATCCCAGCGTCATGGAGGCGTGTGCGTAGGGTGTGGTGGCAGACAGTGTCGAAGGCGGCATGAGTTCACACGTGGCACATCCTGTGGTAGGATAAAACGCTTGGCGATAAAATCGTTGTAAACACACGTCTAGCTCAGTTCATTGATCCATGCCAATTCTTAAAACTTTATTCAAAATCAGCAAGAATCTCTCTACCTCCCCATTTGCTTGTGGCCACTGGAGAGTGATTCTTCTGTGCTTGACATTGAGATGATGAAGGTATTCCTTTAAATCCTGCCCATGGAAAGGCAGCCCATTATCTATTTTAACCTAATCAGGCAATCCAAGCATGGCAAATATCCTTTCTAGAGCAGGTCTTAAACACTCAAAGGATTTGGACCGGATGAGTTCCACTACCGGTAATTTTGTGTGACTGTCTATCGTAACAAGTGTTATCGTCCCATCTGGAAACTACCAAAGTCTATATTTACCTTGGACAAGGGCCAATCACACAGTTCTTCCGTGATGACTGGATAAGTGGCAGCTTCTGCAGCATTAACAAAACAGGAATGGCACCCAGGCAGTATCTCCTCCTCCAATCGATCGATTCCGGGGAAACCAGACTATCAACCATAGTCGTGCCCAGGTCTTTGTCAGTCCCTGATGACCTTGATGGGCCAACTCCACAGTGTGTTTCCACAGACTTTGATGCAGCACAATGCGTTTTCCCCTCAACAGGAGTCCTTCTGTGCTCTCACTCAAATTGTCTCTGCAACACCACATGCTGGTCATCGCCTTTCTTTCTTCATCGATCAGACCGCAACTACTGTCAGGAACTCCTTCTACCTGTTCTCCATGAAGGCCTCCTTCACTTTTCAGATGCAGACATCCTCTTTGGTTGCTCTCACAATTCCATCAACTAAAAAGGCTCTGGGGCAGACAGTCTCAGTAACGAGTCATATGAAGTCTTGACTCCCCCATTAGTATCCTTGTTCACCCGTAGATCTTCAGCCACAGGATGTCGGGAAAGGTAATCAGCTGGATTATTCACCCCAGGTCTATAAGAAATCTTGAAATAGTACTGCTGTAACTGCACTGCCCATCTCTCAATTCTGGATGAACCATTCCTTGCAGTTCCGCTGAACCAAGGCACAAGCGGTTTGTGATTGGTGATCACACAAAACGTATGCCACACAAATAGATGTGAAAATGTTGACACGCCCACCTGATGGCCAACACCACCCTTTCTATCTGGGCATACTGTGTCTTTACCGCAGATAGGGTTCTACTGGGGTATGCAATTGCCACCCAATCTCTGTAGTCTTTCCTCTGTCACAATACTGCTCCCAGCTGACCGGGCTAGCATCCACAATCAGCTCCGTCGGTCCTCCAGGCAGGAAGTAGGCCACTGCGGATCCTTGAAGTAACGCTTTCTTCACATCTTTAAAGGCCTGGAAAGCTGCACTTGACTTCTCCCACAGCATGTCTTTCTTGGTCAGCGCCCTCAACACTTCAGAGATAGTTGCCAGTTGAGGAATTAATCTCCCTCAGTATTTAACCATCCCCAGGACACTGCCCATTTCTTTGAGGTACAGGGGAATAGTAGATGCTCTGATAGCCTCAACCTTCACAGAGTCAACTTGGAGGCCATCCTTCAAGAATCCATAGACGAAGAATTCAACCTCATTAGTGTAGAAAGAGCACTGGCTCTTGTGGAGTGTCAGATCCTGTTCAACCAGTCTCTGCATGGTATCCCTCAGCCGGATTTGGTGCTCCTTCAGTGTTTGAAAATATCAGCACATCGTCACTCAAGTTGATAACACCGACCAATCGTGACAATGCCTCCCTTATTGCATCCTAGAACACCTCTGCAGCAGAGGATATTTCAAAACTGTGTCTTTTAAATTGCCTCAGTCCAACATGGGCCAAAAAGGTGGTAATATATCGACTAGCCTCATCCAACATGAGTTGATGGTACCCAGACTTGAGGTCCACCTTTGAAAACTATCTCGCTCCATTGATCAATCAATCAATCAGGGGTTTATAAAGTGCACTACTCACCTGTTAGGGTCTCAAGGTGCTGAGGGGGGTTGTAGCTCCGGATCAGTCGAAAAGCCAAGTCTTGAGGTCCTTCCTGGAAGTATGCAGGGCCGTAGAGCATCTGATGTTCACTGGGAGCTCGTTCCAGATCTTGGCTGCGAAATAGGAGAAGAATCTCCCGCCTGCTCTGTTTCTGCGGATTTGGGGGATCTCTGCCAGGGCGAGGTCGGGGGGAGCAGAGGTTCCTTCTGGGTATGAGGAAGGTATTCGGGTCCGATGTTGTTGAAGGATTTGTAAGCGTGGGTGAGGAGTTTGAAAGTAACCCTCTTGTCGATGGGGAGCCAGTCGAGATCACGTAGGTTTTGGGTCATGTGTTCGAGTCCCGAGGACGAATCTGACTGCGGAGTTCTGGATGGTTTGGAGTTTGTGTAGGAGAGTGCTGTTGATTCCGGCGTAGAGGGCATTACCATAGTCCAGTCTGCTTGTTATGAGTGCGTGGATGACAGTCTTTCTGCATTCAGCAGGGATCCATTTGAAGTTCTTGCGGAGGACGCACAGGCAGTTAAAACTGGTGGAGGTGACGGCGTTGATCTGGCGGGTCTTGGAGAAGGAGGAGTCGAAGATGATGCTGAGGTTTTGTGAGTCCTCTGTGGGAGTGGGTGGGCTTCCAAGGGTCGGGGGCCACCAGGTGTTGTCCCAGGCTGAGGTGGAGGGTCCGAGGATGAGGACCTCTGTTTTCTGAGAGTTGAGCTTCAGACAGCTGTCCCTCATCCAGGCTGTGACGTCTTTCATTCCTTCCTGGAAGCAGAGCCTGGTGTTCTCGGGGTTCTTTGTGAAGGAGAGGATGAGCTGGGTGTCGTCGGCCTAGGATACTATGCTGAGCCCATGCTGTCTGACGATGGTGGCAAGGGGGGGTCATGTAGATGTTGAAGAGCGTGGGACTGAGCGAAGATCCTTTGGGTACTCCGCAGTTGATCTCTGTGGGTTCGGAGAGGAAGGGGAGGGAGTCTGACCCTCTCGGTTCTGCTGGAGAGGAAGGATTGGATCCAGTTGATGGTGGCTCCTTGAATTCATGCGTTGTGAAGTCTGGCTGTGAGCGTGCAGTGTGAGACAGTGTTGAAGGCTGCGGAGAGGTCTAGAAGGATGAGGGCTGCGGTGTGTCCCTGGTCGAGTAGCATGCGGATGTCATCAGTGGTGGTGAGCAGGGCGGTCTCAGTCTGTGGTTGCTGCGGAATCCAGACTGCGAGGTGTTTAGGATGGAGTTCTCTTCAATGAAGGCGGTCAGATGGGAGTTTAAGAGTCTCTCGTGACTTTGGCTGCGAAGGGGAAGAGAGAGATGGGCCAGCAGTTTTTCAGGTCTGTTGGGTCGGCTGCGTTTCTTGAGGTCTATCACTATCTCATTGGTTGTTGGTGTGAGATGCCTTTCTCTTATGATCACCTTATTTGGTAAGTGCATGTCTACACACAATCTTATCGTCCCAGGCTGTTTTGGTTTAGGGCCTATCACTAACGGTGACACCCATGGGGTCGGCCCAACACCTTTTCGATCACCCCTGCCTTTTCCAGATTGTCCAGCTCAGCTTCGACTAGGGTTCTAAAATGAAAAGGCACTCCTTGATGCCTTAATGCCACTGGCTTGATAGTTCTATCAATGTGAAAATTCACTTTGATATCCGTTAGACAGCTGAGCCCTTCCAACAGCTGCGGAAACTCCCCCAAGATGTTCTTCACATGTGACAGGTGTACCTGTTTAGCAAAAAGTACCAATCTCAAATACTCAGCAGTGTGGCAGTCAAGCAAGGTTGCTACGCTCTCCTTGGTGACATGCAATCTTGTCCACAATGCCACATCCGCATGACTCACCTCCACCTCAAGAATTTCTTGCAGGGGTATGGGCGTGGTACCCCTGTGGTTGTGTATCTTTGCCTTGGTTTTCTTCAACAGAAGTGGTGGCTCCAGGAGTTGATACTGTCCTGCATCCAGAATATTCACTGACGCCCCTGTGTCAATGAGGGCTGTTATAGGTGCACCTTGTATACTCACTTTACGCATCGGCTGAAGTATTGTCTTCTGATTGTTGCGCCCAGTGAATGACACCATGAACACTTCTCCCTCGTCTTTGCCTTCCTCCTCAAGATTCTGCATTTGTTTGCATACCGCTTTCGCAGCCCCTTCCTCGTCCTCTTCCCCTACGAGTTTAACTTTTCCAAACGTCTAGTATTTACCCCCTCCACTAGCCAGCCACACAGCATTCAGACATGCCTTCACACAGTGATCCAGTTTTCCGCAGATCAAACACATCCTCCCTTTTGCCAGACACCTTTGTAGGAGGTGACTGGGGAGACCACAGCTCCCACACACCTTTTCGGCTGTGGAAGGTTGGGCCCTTCCCTGGCCGGCCCATTTCTGGATGGTGTCTACTTGCTCCTCCTTGACCTTGCTTGGTGGCTGATGTGGTTGCCACCGTGGTACGAGCCAGAACGGTTTCCACTTCTCCAGCCCGGGCATCCGCGAGTTCATGAGATCTGCCCACTATGAGGATTTCATCAAGCGATATGCCAAGCTGACAAAGGATTTGTTTTCTCAAATTGGTGGACCGGCATCCTTGAATGAACTGCACACTTATTTTTACATGTTCATTGATGCCTGTACAGGTGCCAGACAGTTTTCGCAGTCGCACAAAGAACATATTCAGCGACCCCCCTCTTTTGCTCACAATCTTGCCTGTTTGAAATGTTTGTAATCCGGATTTAGTTGTGGATCAAAATACCTGCTCAGTGCTGTTACTGCCACATCATAATCACTGTCATCACCTGTATTTGGTAGGTCAAGAAACAGTTCGTACAACTCACTCCTCTCATGTGTAGCATAGTTGACCTTTTCACTGCGCCATCTGTTTCGCGGGAAGGGAAAAAGTAGTGATCTAACCTCCGTATCCACTTCCTCCATCTCGGCGCTGCTGTTGTCGGGTTGGCTAAAAGGCAGTAATGCTGCCAGCGATGCATGTTTACAGTGCTCACTTGTAGATTCTTGATCCTCATTTGCCTGCACTGACATCCTGTCACCGTTCCCACTTCACTTAGCCTCTCACTACTGTCTCTTCTCTAGGCTTATCCTATTTCTGAGCTGTGCTGCCTGCAGACAACCACCTGTTTTTAGGTCTCGCCTGTCGATGCGCATGCGCATCGAGCAAGCGAGAGTATTGGGACTTATCCACTCTTTCCCCAACTTGCAAGGAATCGTGGCGATTCCTTGCAGTGCCCGTGACTTTTAAGCTCAATGCGCATGCGCATTGAGCTTAAAAGCGCGTGCACGTCCGTCTTGGTTTACCCGCTCCGCCCCCTCCCCTTCCCGCTGTGTCGCATTTCTCCTCCCCCCTCCCCTCTCTTCCCTCCGTCTTGTTTGGTTGTCCCTCCCCTTCCCGCCGTGTCGCATTTCTCCTCCCCCCTCCCCTCTCTTCCCTCCGTCTTGTTTTTATTTTATTATTATTTTGCCCAGCGCACACAGCGTCCGATTAACAACATATGTCACTTCTCTTTTTTATTCATTATTGTTTTTATCGTGGCTTACACTATCTCTTACGCACATAACTTTATTATACACAGCACTCGCGCAACGCCATTTCCGGATCTAAACACGCCCCCTTGCATCACACGCTGATTCGACTCCCAACAGCAGACACGGAGTCGCAGGCCAGCAGCCACGAGTGCAGAACCACTAGTTTGCGAATAGGTAAGCGCATAAAATTACCCCTCCTTAAGTCGCAGCACATCACCGTAGTTGCATTTAACACGTATTTGTTGTCTGAACAGCAAGGCGCGCATAACATAAGCGCGTTATTTTCACTGCAACGCTTGTGAACCTATTATACTTCCACCGCTCCGGGCACGTTTTCGCGTGTTTAATTTCATCCAGAGACATTCCCAACCACACGTTTACAGATAATTGCACCTTGAGCACATAGATTTATTTGAAACTTGCACTTGCACTCTTTACGTTATACGACAAATATATAATTTTCACTGTCACTTTCGTGATCACATGACATTCACATCACTCCGGGGATATGTTTACGTTTTTAATTTCACCCAGAGGCACCCCCAAATACACGTTCGCAGATAATTTCACCGTGAAACACGCCCCCTTGCATCACACGCTGATTCGACTCCCAACAGCAGACACGGAGTCGCAGGCCAGCAGCCACGAGTGCAGAACCACTAGTTTGCGAATAGGTAAGCGCATAAAATTACCCCTCCTTAAGTCGCAGCACATCACCGTAGTTGCATTTAACACGTATTTGTTGTCTGAACAGCAAGGCGCGCATAACATAAGCGCGTTATTTTCACTGCAACGCTTGTGAACCTATTATACTTCCACCGCTCCGGGCACGTTTTCGCGTGTTTAATTTCATCCAGAGACATTCCCAACCACACGTTTACAGATAATTGCACCTTGAGCACACAGATTTATTTGAAACTTGCACTTGCACTCTTTACGTTATACGACAAATATATAATTTTCACTGTCACTTTCGTGATCACATGACATTCCCATCACTCCGGGTATATGTTTACGTTTTTAATTTCACCCAGAGGCACCCCCAAATACACGTTCGCAGATAATTTCACCGTGAGCACACAGATCACTTTGAAGTTTGCACCCACATCCGGTAAGACCTGCGTTACGCTACACCACGAATGGCAGCATGCTCAGGTGGTGGTGATTTATTAAGTGGAAGTTCCCAATAGTGAAAGTGGTTGTTTACATTTGTTGTAGATATTCCCCTAACGAAGGCCCAGTGCCGAAATGCATAGGGATGAAATCTACACGTAATAACTATGAAGATGTATGATGAAATACTTCAACATGTTTATTTGAAGCGATAACAGAAGGCAAAAAAAATCAAAAATTGATGTTTTGAAAACTAAAGACATATGAATCAACGACCGTTTCCGAGCATCTTTTGTTTAGCCTTGCTGTAATTATCAGCACCAAAACACCTGTGCCCAGAAAGACACTTCCACAGTAGTGAAGATGCTACCCGGATATTGTATGTTACGCTCCTGAGTGGGGAACGATTTTCTAGAGCACGGTATCCCAACAAAATTCAGAAAAACCTACGCAGTGCACGATCTCATTCTATTGTTTATATAAAGTTGGATTTTAAGTCACAATTCCGAACATGCCACTTTTAGAAAGTTGACGTTTTCTTGTCCTTGGTGTCTGCAGCCTGTATCCTGAGTCCATAACTAGGTGTAGATGGCAGTTTGTCTTCGTGTACTGCTTCCAAACAGTGAAATGAAGGGCCATCGGTGTTGGCAGGGGATGAGCCATCTCAGATGAAAATGTTTTCATTGACGGATAAGCAATATATCTCTCAATATAACATTTGCACAACACTATGTACTGTAAGCAGGACCTCTCAAATTATTGTTTCTGCGGTATTTTCAATCTTCTGGATGTATTTTATACTAGCCAATGTATTCCGCCATCTGCTGCATAGTTTACAGATTTCAACAAAACATGTTTCCAGCTCAAAGTCAGTTGCAACACAATGGCAGACCCATAGCAAATATTAGTTGGTTATCTTTTGGTCGTTACAGCCTGATATCAAGCTGTTGCCGATGAGATTAAACAGTTACATAGGCAGTAATAATGCCCCAAATTGATGAAATGTGGACTGGCTTTTTGTCTGTGCTTGAAAAAAACCTTATCATCACCGGAATGCACATAATAAAAGAGGGGCATCTTTTATTATAAGTGTGCACATAGACTTTTTTGTGCTAAGTGCAAATTGCAACTTTTCAATAAATATTTTAATCTGAGTGATAGAAGGGGCTCTGTTAGTAAAAAGCTGTTACGTACTTTAGGATGCAATTTAATCACTTGTTGAGTAACATTTTAAACCCCTCACCCTCCCTCACCCTCACCCACACTCACCCTCACTCACCTTCAACACCTCACCCTCACTCACCCTCACCCACACTCACCCTCAACGCCTCACCCTCACTCACCCTCAACACCTCACACTCACTCACCCTCACCCTCTCTCACCCTCTACCCTCACTCACCCTCACTCTCACTCACCCTCAACCCCTCACCCACCCTCAACCCCTCACTCACCCTCACCCACCCTCACTCACCCTCACTCACCCTCAACCCCTCACCCTCACACAGTGCAATAGGTCTCGGAGCATTTGAGTTAGAGCTTTTAGAAATGTTTATGGCTTTTTTTTAAATTCTTTAGCATTGGCTACAGGAAACAAAAATGCTAAAGATTTACAAAAAAACCCATAAACAATTCTAAAAGCACTAACTCTAATGCTGCGAGACCTATTGCATTTCCAATGCTTGTTTTGTTATTTCTTTTTTCTTGCTTGTCCTGTGAGCTGATGTGAGCTGCCCACAACTCTTCTGGGTATATTAATTTTTTTTACTAACCAAGTCACTCCTCGTGCTCATGGGCATGTGGTGCAATCTGCCTTTATCTCCTGCACCGAGCAGACACACATGGCGTCACCAGCTCCCGACAGCCCTCTTCCTGGGCCTCTGCCACACCCCCAAGCCTGGAGCAGCACAGGCCTTAGAGCACTGCTCTGTGCAGCCTTACTCTTTCTCTCACCGATGCAGGCAGCCTCTACCGGCTTACCGCCAGGCACTCCTGGGCCCGACCCCGCACACTCAGCTCCTCTGTGGTGCAGGCTGGCTCTTCCTGCTCTGCTTGTCCGAGCACACGCACACAAGCAGCAATCCGCTCCACTGCACCTTAGCAGACAGGACACTGTTCAGCTCCTGCCCACTCACAGAGGGAGCAATCCATACACCCGCCACTCTCACTGCAAGATGCCGCTAAGTGCTGTCCGGCACAGCTCCACTGCTCCAGCACCTCCCACCGACACTCGAACAGTGCTGGATACCACTGCAACCAGGCTGCACCCTCGCTGCTTCACTGGACCAGCACCGAACCTTGACCGAATGGAACTCTTTCTTTGCTATGGAGTAAGACCACCTTGTCGCCAATGTGGTGATTGTGATCTGCAGGTATATATAATTAGAGGCCTCAATTGTGCAGCTGCCAGACTTACTACGCACAGTACTGCTGGACCTGTAGTTGGAACACAAGCGATGCTTCCACATTTATTTATATCCCCTGGTCCGCGCCCGGCCCCTTGGATGCATGTGGATACATTATATCATAGTGGCCGGAAGGCTCACTACACTTTGCCCCAGATTATGGCCACGATATTGCCAGAGAAGATCTTGACTGTCAGAGATGCTGCCACATCACACTTTCTACTGAAAGCTGATATTGAGCCACGTGCAAGAAAAGAGGAGCTGATACGACGTATGTTTACACGGCCTCCGTGACAACACAGCATTTTGCTGTCAAAAGGTATGCAGTGCTGTGATTCTCTCTAAGAAACTCTTGGGGCAAGTTATACTTCTACATGTTCTGCTAGCGTCCCTCATAGAAGTAGGTTTTAGGGTGTTAGATTTTTAGATGACATTTTAACTAGTGTAGAAATGTTTACTTTATTCTCCTTGATTGCAACATTCATTTGTGCAGCTGTTATATTTTGTGTGCTTATTGTAGATGTGCTAAGCAACAGTTTGAGACTGTTGAAAGAAAACGCTTTTTGGTTGAAGTGCCTTTTTAGGTTTTGCCTGGCGAAAAGATGCGCTCTGCGCATCTTTTTCGCGCAGGCGAAAACCTCTTGAGATCTATACGGGAGACAGGAACGGCCTCCGTCTTTCATTGGCTAGCTCCATAAATGGAGGCTAGCCATTGGAAGACGGGCCTGTCCGTCAATGCCGGACCAGATTCGGGGGCGTTCCCGAGAATTTTTGGCTTTTGGCGACGTCACGCGACGTCAGCCAAAAGCCGGGAACGCCCCCGAATCTGGTCCGGCATTGAGCCGGCACCCGCCTTGAGCAAATGCACCTTTCCACAGACGGTAAAATGTGAAACACTCTTGTAGCATGTATGCTGTCCTCCTGACACGATCTGTAAATCACAAACAAGCCAGAAATCAACTACAGGCATAGAGTGATACCTAGAGCAATACTTTTCCAACTTTTGAACGCAGTACTTCACGAAGCAGGCACAAATGTCAGCAAACAAAATTGAAACAATGGTGCATTGAACATTGAAACGATTAAAGAAAATTGAATCTGAAAGGCTTCTTTTTAGGGTGAAATCAGCAACGGGGGCCACCAAGGAACCTCGCAGCAGCGCCATTATTTATTCATATATGGATTTTCTAACCATGCAGAATATTCGAAGATTCTGGAGTAAATTGGATTTTTTCTCACTCGCACATACAGCAAAGGTGTTGACATTTTAGTTTTGTCCTCTTTTAACTGACTCATGCTTTCGTCACGGTAAATGGAAAATACCTGCCCTGTCACCTTTTCCGTTTAGATTTTGCCTCCTGGGCATCTTGAAACGTACATGGTAGGTGGACATTTTCCATATGTCCAATTCCAAATTTGCCCGCACTCCAGAAATGCAATTTATCTTCGGTACTTTTACTCTGTCTCCCACAGACATGGTCTGTCGCTTGATCTCCCACCCATATCTCTGTAGTTTCGTCCTCCTCTTCCTTTCGTTACTTCACAATTTGCTTTAAACTTTTTTTGGCCGCGCTGGGATTGGCCCAGCCGGCCGAGCCTCCGCCGCGTCATCACTAGAGCTGCTTCCTCTGCTCTGACGCGGACACGGGCAGTCAGGTAAGTTTTCTTATTTTTTAAACATTTACTTTTTAACCCCCCCGCGCGAGTCCCCCCCCCTCCCCCCCGCCCGCACCCCCAAGTCCCCCCCCTCCCCAAGTCCCGTCCCCCCCCCCCACCCCCAAGTCCCGTCCCCCTGTAGAGTGCTGCTCAGCCTGTGCATGCTGCTGTTTTGCTGTTGGAGGTAAGGCATTTGGTTTATTTTGCTAAAATTATGTTTATTTCTTTGTTTTTCAGGTCCAATATGGCCCGTGGCGTCTCCGTGCAGCTGTGTGCTCCTCTGTGCACGAAGTTGTTCCGACGGGTATGTATGCTGCTGTTTTGCTGTTAGAGGTAAGCCATTTTGTTTATTTTGCTAATCTTATGTTTATTTCTTTGTTTTTCAGGTCCAATATGGCCAGTGGCGTCTCCGTGCAGCTGTGTGCACTGCTGTGCACGAAGTGGTTCAGACAGGTATGTATGCTGCTGTTTTGCTGTTGGAGGTAAGGCGTTTGGTTTATTTTGCTAATCTTATGTTTATTTCTTTCTTTTTCAGGTCCAATATGGCCCGTGGCGTCTCCGTGCAGCTGTGTGCACTGCTGTGCACGAAGTGGTTCAGACAGGTATGTATGCTGCTGTTTTTCAGTTAAGGTAAGGCATTTGGTTTATTTTGCTAATCTTATGTTTATTTCTTTGTTTTTCAGGTCCAATATGACCCGTGGCGTCTCCGTGCAGCTGTGTGCACTGCTGTGCACAAAGTTGTTCCGATGGGTATGTATGCTGGTGTTTTGCTGTTGGAGGTAAGCCATTTTGTTTATTTTGCTAATCTTATGTTTATTTCTTTGTTTTTCAGGTCCAATATGGCCTGTGGCGTCTCCGTGCAGCTGTGTGCTCCACTGTGCACGAAGTTGTTCCGACAGGTATGTATGCTGCTGTTTTGCTGTTGGAGGTAAGGCATTTGGTTTATTTTGCTAATCTTATGTTTATTTCTTTCTTTTTCAGGTCCAATATGGCCCGTGGCGTCTCCGTGCAGCTGTGTGCACTGCTGTGCACGAAGTGGTTCAGACAGGTATGTATGCTGCTGTTTTTCAGTTAAGGTAAGGCATTTGGTTTAATTTGCTAATCTTATGTTTATTTCTTTGTTTTTCAGGTCCAATATGGCCCGTGGCGTCTCCGTGCAGCTGTGTGCACTGCTGTTCACAAAGTTGTTCCGATGGGTATGTATGCTGGTGTTTTGCTGTTGGAGGTAAGCCATTTTGTTTATTTTGCTAATCTTATGTTTATTTCTTTGTTTTTCAGGTCCAATATGGCCCGTGGCGTCTCCGTGCAGCTGTGTGCACTGCTGTGCACGAAGTGGTTCAGACAGGTATGTATGCTGCTGTTTTGCTGTTAGAGGTAAGCCATTTTGTATATTTTGCTAATCTTATGTTTATTTCTTTGTTTTTCAGGTCCAATATGGCCCGCGGCGTCTCCGTGCAGCTGTGTGCACTGCTGTGCACGAAGTGGTTCAGACAGGTATGTATGCTGCTGTTTTGCTGTTGGAGGTAAGCCATTTTGTTTATTTTGCTAATCTTATGTTTATTTCTTTGTTTTTCAGGTCCAATATGGCCCGTGGCGTCTCCGTGCAGCTGTGTGCACTGCTGTGCACGAAGTGGTTCAGACAGGTATGTATGCTGCTGTTTTTCTGTTAAGGTGAGGCATTTGGTTTATTTTGCTAATCTTATGTTTATTTCTTTGTTTTTCAGGTCCAATATGGCCCGTGGCGTCTCCCTGCAGCTGTGTGCACTGCTGTGCACGCAGTGGTTCAGACAGGTATGTATGCTGCTGTTTTTCAGTTAAGGTAAGGCATTTTGTTTATTTTGCTAATCTTATGTTTATTTCTTTGTTTTTCAGGTCCAATATGGCCCGTGGCGTCTCCCTGCAGCTGTGTGCACGAAGTGGTTCAGACAGGTATGTATGCTGCTGTTTTGCTGTTGGAGGTAAGCCATTTGGTTTATTTTGCTAATCTTATGTTTATTTCTTTGTTTTTCAGGTCCAATATGGCCCGTGGCGTCTCCGTGCAGCTGTGTGCACTGCTGTGCACAAAGTTGTTCCGACGGGTATGTATGCTGGTGTTTTTCAGTTAAGGTAAGGCATTTTGTTTATTTTGCTAATCTTATATTTATTTCTTTGTTTTTCAGGTCCAATGTGGCCCGTGGCGTCTCCGTGCAGCTGTGTGAACTGCTGTGCACGAAGTGGTTCAGACAGGTATATATGCTGCTGTTTTTCAGTTAAGGTAAGACATTTGGTTTATTTTGCTAATTTTATGTTTATTTCTTTGTTTTTCAGGTCCAATATGGCCCGTGGCGTCTCCGTGCAGCTGTGTGCACTGCTGTGCACGAAGTGGTTCAGACAGGTATGTATGCTGCTGTTTTGCTGTTGGAGGTAAGGCATTTTGTTTATTTTGCTAATCTTATGTTTATTTCTTTGTTTTTCAGGTCCAATATGGCCCGTGGCGTCTCCGTGCAGCTGCGTGCACCGTTGTGCACGAACTGGTTCCGATATGCTGCTCTTTTGATGTTCGAGGTAATCTATCTTTTTGATTTTGCTAATCTTAGTTTTTTTTCTCTCTTTTCTAGATACAATATGGCCTGTGGCGTCTCCGTGCAGCTGTGTGCACTGCTGTGCACGAAGTGGTTCAGACAGGTATGTATGCTGCTGTTTTGCTGTTGGAGGTAAGGCATTTTGTTTATTTTGCTAATCTTATGTTTATTTCTTTGTTTTTCAGGTCCAATAAGGCCCGTGGCGTCTCTGTGCAGCTGTGTGCACTGCTGTGCACAAAGTGGTTCAGACGGGTATGTATGCTGCTGTTTTGCTGTTAGAGGTAAGGCATTTTGTTTATTTTGCTAATCTTATGTTTATTTCTATCACTCACTACTGCACTCTCTCCTCAGCCTCTTACTGCACCATCCCTTCACTCTCTCCTCAGCTCCACTATATCCTCTCTTCACTGTTGCACTCTCCTCAGTCTCTCACTGCACCATCCTTTCACTGCTGCACTCTCTCCTCAGCCTCTCCCTGCACCATCCTTTCACTGATGCACTCTCTCCTCAGCCTCTCCCTGCACCGGCCCTTCACTGATGCACTCTCTCCTCAGCCTCTCCCTGCACCGTCCCTTTATTGCTGCACTCTCACCTTAGCCTCTCCTTGCACCGTCCCTTCACTGCTGCACTCTCCTCAGCCTCTCACTGCACCGTCACCTCACTGCTGCACTCACTCCTCATCCCCACTGCACCGTCCCTTCACTGCTGCACTCTCCTCAGCCTCTCACTGCATTATCCCTACACTGCTACTCTCTCCCCAGTCCCACTGCACCGTCCCTTCACTGCTGCACTCTCTGCTCAGCCCCCCACTGCACCGTCCTTTTACTGCTGCACTCTGTTCAGCCCCCCATTGCATCGTCCCTTCACTGCTGCACTTTCCTCAGCCTCTCACTGCACCATCCCTTCACTGATGCACTCTGTTCAGCCCCCCATTGCATCGTCCCTTCACTGCTGCACTCTCTTCAGTCTCTCACTGCACCATCCCTTCACTGCTGCACTCTCTCCACAGCCTCTCCCTGCACCGTCCCTTCACTGCTGCACTCTCTGCTCAGCCTCTCCCTGCACTGTCCCTTCACTGATGCACTCTCTGCTCAGCCTCTCCCTGCACCATCCCTTCACTGATGCACTCTCTTCAGTCTCTCACTGCACCATCCCTTCACTGCTGCACTCTCTCCTCAGCCTCTCCCTGCACCGTCCCTTCACTGATGCACTGCTCAGCCTCTCCCTGCACCATCCTTTCACTGATGCACTCTCTCCTCAGCCTCTCCCTGCACCAGCCCTTCACTGATGACCTCTCTCCTCAGCCTCTCCCTGCACCGTCCCTTTATTGCTGCACTCTCTCCTTAGCCTCTCCTTGCACCGCCCCTTCACTGCTGCACTCTCCTCAGCCTCTCACTGCACCGTCACCTCACTGCTGCACTCACTCCTCATCCCCACTGCACCGTCCCTTCACTGCTGCACTCTCCTCAGCCTCTCACTGCATTATCCCTTCACTGCTACACTCTCTCCTCAGTCCCACTGCACCGTCCCTTCACTGCTGCACTCTCTGCTCAGCCCCCCACTGCACCGTCCTTTTACTGCTGCACTCTGTTCAGCCCCCCATTGCATCGTCCCTTCACTGCTGCACTTTCCTCAGCCTCTCACTGCACCATCCCTTCACTGATGCACTCTGTTCAGCCCTCCATTGCATCGTCCCTTCACTGCTGCACTTTCCTCAGCCTCTCACTGCACCATCCCTTCACTGCTGCACTCTCCTCAACCTCTCACTGCACTATCCCTTCACTGCTGCACTCTCTTCAGTCTCTCACTGCACCATCCCTTCACTGCTGCACTCTCTCCACAGCCTCTCCCTGCACCGTCCCTTCACTGCTGCACTCTCTGCTCAGCCTCTCCCTGCACTGTCCCTTCACTGATGCACTCTCTGCTCAGCCTCTCCCTGCACCATCCCTTCACTGATGCACTCTCTTCAGTCTCTCACTGCATCATCCCTTCACTGCTGCACTCTCTCCTCAGCCTCTCCCTGCACCGTCCCTTCACTGATGCACTCTCTCCACAGCCTCTCCCTGCACCGTCCCTTCACTGCTGCACTGTCCTCAGCCTCTCCCTGCACCGTCTCTTCACTGCTGCACTCTGCTCAGCCTCTCCCTGCACTGTCCCTTCACTGATGCACTCTCTCCTCAGCCTCTCCCTGCACTGTCCCTTCACTGCTGCACTCTCCTCAGCCTCTCCTTGCACCGTCCCTTCACTGATGCACTCTCTGCTCAGCCCCCATTGCATCATCCCTTCACTGCTGCACTCTCTCCAGCCTCTCCCTGCACCATCCCTTCACTGACGCACTCTCTGCTCAGCCCCCCATTACATCGTCCCTTCATTGCTGCACTCTCTGCTCAGCCCCCCCATCCAGGCTGCAGCCCTCACTCCTCCACTGCACCATCACTCACTGCAGCACTCTCTCCTCAGCCTCTTACGGTACCTTCCCTTCACTGATGCACTCTCCTCAGCCTCTCACTGATGCACCATCCCTTCACTCTCTCCTCAGCTCCACTATACCGTCCCTTCACTGTTGCACTCTGCACCCTCCCTTCACTGCTGCACTCTCTGCTCAGCCTCTCCCTGCACCGTCCATTCACTGATGCACTCTCTGCTCAGCCTCCCATTGCATCGTCCCTTTACTGCTGCACTCTCCTCAGCCTCTCCCACACTGTCCCTTCACTCATGCACTCTGCTCAGCCCCCCCATTGCATCGTCCCTTCACTGCTGCACTCTCCTCAGCCTCTCCCTTCACCGTCCCTTCACTGCTGCACTCTCCTCAGTCTCTCACTGCACCATCCCTTCACTCTCTCCTCAGCTCCACTATACCGTCTCTTCACTGTTGCACTCTCCTCAGTCTCTCACTGCACCATCCTTTCACTGCTACACTCTCTCCTCAGCTTCTCCCTGCACCGTCCCTTCACTGATGCACTCTCCTCAGCCTCTCCCTGCACCGGCCCTTCACTGATGCACTCTCTCCTCAGCCTCTCCCTGCACCGTCCCTTTATTGCTGCACTTTCTCCTTAGCCTCTCCTTGCACCGTCCCTTCACTGCTGCACTCTCCACAGCCTCTCCTTGCACCGTCCCTTCAGTGATGCACTCTCTGCTCAGCCCCCCATTGCATCGTCCCTTCACTGCTGCACTCTCCTCAGCCTCTCCCTGCACCATCCCTCCACTGACGCACTCTCTGCTCAGCCCCCCATTGCATTGTCCCTTCATTGCTGCACTCTCTGCTCAGCCCCGCCCCCCATCCAGGCTGCAGCCCTCACTCCTCCACTGCACCATCACTCACTGCTGCACTCTCTCCTCAGCCTCTTACGGTACCGTCCCTTCACTCTCTCCTCAGCTCCTCTAAACCGTCCCTTCAAAGTCTCTCTCTTACTACCTCACTCTCACTACCCCACTCTCTCTTTCACTAACTCACTATCTCTCTCACTACCTCACTATCTCTCACACTACTACACTATCTCTCATTCACTCTCTCTCTACCTCAATCTCTACCTCACTACTCAACTCTCTCTTTCTCACAGCATCACAATATCACTACCACAGTAACTATCTCTCTAACACACTACTTCACAACTTCACTCTCTCTATCTCACTACCTCACCCTCTCTACATCACTACCTCACTCTATCTATTACTATCTCACTGCCTCACTATATCATGACACTCTCAAAAATTCACTACAACACTCTCTCACTACCTCACAACTTCTCTCTCTCTCTCTCTCTAACTCACTGCTTCACTCTCTCTCTATCTCACTACCTCACATTCTCTCTATATACTACCTCACTCTATTTCTATCTCACTATCTCTCTCTCACTATATCACGACACTCTCTCTAAAGTTCACTACATCACTCTCTCACTACCACACAACTTCACTCTCTCTCTAGCTAACTACTTCACAACATCTCTCTGTTTCTATCTCAATACAGCACAACAACTCTCACCCTCACTACCTCATTCTTTCACTACCTCACTCTCTCTCACTACCTCAGTCTATATCTACTTCACTCTCCCACAAAACAAAAATAACTACATCACTACTCAAATTATTTCTATAACACTATCTCACTCTCTCTCTCACTAACTCTCTCCATAACATCACTCTATCTATTTCCATATCACTCTCACTACCTAACTATAACACAAGTCACTCACTCAAAAAATAACTACAAAACTCTCTCGCTGACTCACTCTCTATCTCACTAACTCACAAGTTCACTCTCTCTCTCCAACTCACTACGTCACTCTCTATCTCACTAACTCACTCTCTCTCTTTCTGTCTCACTAAGTCACTTTCACTCTCTCTTACACTACCTCCGTCCTTCTCTATCTCACTATGTCACAACATCACTCATTGTTTCTATCTCACTACCACCAAAAATCACTCTCCATCACTAACTCACTCTTTCACTACCTCACTCTCTCTGTCTCACTCTATCTACCTCACTCTCTCTCTCACTCTCTCTATTTCTATCTCACTAAGTCACTTTCACTCTTTCACTACCTCACTCTCTGTCTCTGTTTTCTTTCAGAGGTACGCCATTTTTTTTTTGCTAATCTTATGTTTATTCTCTCTTTTCTAGGTTCAACATGGCCCGTGGCGATTCCCTTCAGCGATGTGCACCACTGTGCACGGAGTTGTTCAGACAGGTATGTATGTTGATTTTAGTTTATGTTAGAGGTAAGGCATATTTTTATTTTTACACTGCACTGTCCTTTTACTGCTGCACTCTCTCCTCAGCCTCTCCCTGCGCCATCGCTTCACTGCTGCACTCTCTGCTCAGCCCCCCCATCCAGGCTGCAGCCCTCACTCCTCCACTGCACCATCACTCACTGCTGCACTCTCTCCTCAGCCTCTCACGGTACCATCGCTTCACTGATGCACTCTCCTCAGCCTCTTACTGCACCATCCCTTCACTCTCTCCTCAGCTCCACTATACCGTCTCTTCCCTGTTGCACTCTCCTCAGTCTCTCACTGCACCATCCTTTCACTGCTGCACTCTCTCCTCAGCCTCTCCCTGCACCATCCTTTCACTGATGCACTCTCTCCTCAGCCTCTCCCTGCACTGTCCCTTCACTGATGCACTCTCCTCAGCCTCTCCCTGCACCGTCCCTTCACGTTATGATTTCTGTGTGGGGTCGGGTATCCGCCCCCTCCTCTCATTGGCTAGCTCCATAAATGGAGGCTAGCCATTGGGAGAGGGCTCTGTCTGTCAATCTCGGACCAGATTCGGGGGGGTTCCCGAGAATTTTTGGCTTTTGGCTACGTCAGCCGAAAGCCTCTTCTCGTCAACGCCCCCGAATCTGGTCCGGGATTGAGGGCACCCGCCTTCCTGCTCCTGTCTCACGCGGCGCCCGGGCCGTCACGTCCTGCTTCCAAAGGCGGGGGGTTTGTTACGGGCAAATTTGCGATGGCGCTTTAATCATGGCGCATGCAGCGCTGCCTCCTTCTGCTTCCCGCACTGGTCCGGGCTGCTGCGTGCAGTCAAAATCTAATGGACCAGCACCGCGCCTAATTCAGTTACAGCTGAGCTGCACGTCACACAGTGATCGGCGATTGCAGCGGCCGGTGGTCGGAACACATCGCAAAGAAAGAAAGAAAGCGGTAACTGTGTCTTACCCTAATGGATTACTAGTAAACTGTGCCCCTCCTAACTTAAAAATTGTTGCTTCTTATAACCCTAACTGCTGCCTTCGTCGGTGCTGCTCCATTGCGGGGTTTAGCGGGTAGAGTCTTCGGGATGTCTGAGGGCGTCAGGATGCCAGAAAGAAGTCTGCACATAAAATGCGTGCTGTTGGTTCAACTAAGGGGTGAGAGGGTACAGTGTGCCCTGGTACATGTGCCCTGTTACAGCTGAAGTTACTCTCTGACTTAAGTGATATTAAGCCCACAAACTCCTGTTGAGATGGTCGGGGTCACAGTACTGATGGATTCTGTGACTATGAGTGGTACCGCTGCCCGTCCAATTATTTTCTGTGCCAGTGGTGTCGCCAAAGTCTGTCGGCAAAGCCTCTGTGATAGCCGGTGGGTCATGTTGATGTGTGCCGATGCCTGCGGGGTTGGGCAGGTAGCGGCGCGCCAACAGGGACGGCCGCTCGGGGTTAATGATTTCAATAGTGTTAAAGTGCAGTTCGATTGTGATATTTACAGTTTTGTTAACAAGACGCTGTACTCATTTGCGTAAAGTCTTATTTATTCAGCCTATACCTATTCTGAAGTTACTCTCTGACTTAAGTGACATTAAGCCCACAAACTGCTGTTGAGACGGTCGGGGTCACAGTACTGATGGATTCTGTGACTATGAGTGGTGCCGCTGCCCGTCCAATTATTTTCTGTGCCAGTGGTGTCGCCAAAGTCTGTCAGCAAAGCCTCTGTGATAGCCGGTGGGTCATGTTGATGTGTGCCGATGCCTGCGGGGTTGGGCAGGTAGCGGCGCGCCAACAGGGGCGGCCGCTCGGGGTTAATGATTTCAATAGTGTAAAAGTGCAGTTCGATTGTGATATTTACAGTTTTGTTAACAAGACGCTGTACTCATTTGCGTAAAGTCTTATTTATTCAGCCTATACCTATTTCCCTCATTTTCATTGCTTGATTTTGCGCGTGAGAAAGTGTCACTCGTAGTCATTAAATGTCACTCATAATTAAAGTACAATTCTGAAAATGTCACACAGAGCAATCTGAAACCTTGGCAGCTATGTGGGTGGAAGGATGAGTAGGTGGATGGATGAGTAGGTGGAAGGATGAGTGGGTGGATGGATGAGTAGGTGGAAGGATGAGCGGATGGATGCGTGGGTGGAAGGATGAGCGGATGGATGAGTGAGAGGATGGATAAGCGGGTGGAAGGATGAGCAGATTGATGAGTGGGCGGATGGATGTGTGAGCGGATGGATGAGTAGGTGGAAGGATGAGTGGATGGATGAGTAGGTGGAAGGATGAGCGGATGGATGAGGTGGTGGAAGGATGAGCGGATGGATGAGTAGGTGGAAGGATGAGCGGATGGATGAGTGGGCGAATGGATGAGTGGGCGGATGGATGAGTGGGCGGATGGATGAGTGGGCGGATGGATGAGTGGGCGGATGGATGAGTGGGCGGATGGATGAGTGGGCGGATGGATGAGTGGGCGGATGGATGAGTGAGCGGATGGATGAGTAGGTGGAAGGATGAGCGGATGGATGAGTGGATGGATGGATGAGTAGGTGGAAGGATGAGTGGATGGATGAGTAGGTGGAAGGATGAGCGGGCGGATGGGTGGGTGGAAGGATGAGCAGATTGATGAGTGGGCGGATGGATGTGTGAGCGGATGGATGAATAGGTGGAAGGATGAGTGGATGGATGAGTAGGTGGGCAGCTGGAGGGAGGGACGAGGGAGCGGATGTATGATGAGGTCGGCGGGCGCCTGCTTTGATAGATGAGTGGGTACCGGAATGGACAAGTGGGCAGCTGGGTGGGTGAATGAAGAGATTGGCAAGCCCATGCGTAATAGATGAGCGGGTGGATCAGTGGCTGGGTGTTCAGATGGGTTAGATGAGTGGTTGAATTTGCTATTGTAAATGACAATGCCATTTATGTTAAAAAAAAAACAAATAAAAATAATGTCAAGAGCAATGCCAATAGCTCTAACTTTAACAAAGGCAAAACCATTGCATTGTAAATGCTTGTTCTTAGTGCAGGTTGTGTGTGGTATTAGGCAGAACAAAATAGGTTTGTTTCCAATCACAACGCGTCCCTGGATCCTTGTTTAGGAACTGTTAGTAACCCAAAAGCATTGATTCCACTACAAGTATGTATTAGGTGGGGGTACTGCTGTGCTACAATAACCTGTATTTCATATTCAAGAGTTGGTGCATTGAACGAACTTCACTTACTTCTCACATGGATGTGAAAACAAACCTTGAAGAGATAAGCCAAAGTCTTAGTTTATGCACCAGTACATTTTAATTGTTGTGCAGAGGTAATAAGAAAATGTAGCGTTCATTGCATTACGTGGCATGCTTTTAATAAAGCAACCTCCAGTCAATTCTGCTTCGAAGACTGGTTATGTGGGTTTTCCTTCCTCTTCGTTTTGGCCTTCCCCTGGAGCTTGGCCTCATTACTTGTGTTCTTCCACTGCTTACTTTTTAGTCACTCCATTTTTTCTTTTTGGTTAAGCAATCCATGAGAGTGCATGAGTTTTCCAGCTGCATTCCTTGTGTACTTATCTTGGCCCCTCTACCACGCTCCATGTTGCTCTCGACGTGTGCTACTATCCCACGGCCTTCTATGTTATGTTTGCTGTTTTTTATTTACTAATCACATTTGGATCAGTAAATAAAAAGAAAAATAGCCCCTGCGGACTTTGTATACATGTGCATGTGCCTTCAAAAATGACAGGTCTGCGGCGACTGCTTCATAGCACTTTTTGTTTGGATTCCTCTTTAGGCATGCTGCTAAGCATCACTAAAAACACTACTGCCAAAGCCAATAGTTCTCGAAAGAGAGACCTATTGCCTTTACCAATGCTTGTTATGCATGGTATGGGCTTGCCTAACAAATTTATTTGGAGATAGCGCCAAATAACATGCTGCATAATTTGGTGTATTTTAGTGAAATTTTGTTAGAACAATTAAACAATTTCTCACACTCCTTAGCTTTAGCTAAGTGTACAAAAGAGGTGTTAAAGTGTGCAAAGAGGAGATGAGGTATGATGATGCTTTGCCAATAGTGGCGGTGACGGACAATGCTTTAAACTGAGTGTTGGAAGGTGTGGCATCTGCCCTGCAATGTGAAGCATGGCGTGGATATAAGAAAGAAGTGAAGCGAGGATGTGACATGTAAGTGAGAATGATGGAAAGGAAGTGAAGGGCATAGAGGCTAAGGATGAAGGTTTATGACAGCACTGTGGATAAGAGGGCTATAGAAAGAAAACTTCAGAGGATGGTGAAATGGAATGATAATGCATTTATCCAGCACTTCGTATGTCCTGTAAATGGGAGATGATTTAATGGTACTAAATTTACCTATCACTGAAAGTTAGAAAGCATAAGGGTCATGCAGATGTTCTTACTGTTTCAGCTTCCTTGTACGACTGTCTCTCTAAAAAGTATCCATAAGTCTGAAACAAACCCAAATATCCGAGGGCTTGATACTTCACCTTTCGAACTTAAGCCTTCAAATATTGGGGACAGTTGGACTAGTATACGTCCTTGCTATATATAGTCTAAGTATGCAGGAAAAGTAAAAATATGAATTTGGCAATTGAAAGACGGAAAACTTCAACATACAGGACACCGGGGATCCAAAAAGAAAGTGTCCCTGGCAAGCATTTAACTCACCAAGCCTGCTTTTCTGCAGAAAGATTGTTGGAATTCCAAAGGGAAAATAAGAGAAAGTTGACAACAATTTGGAAGATATTTATTTGAATTAGTTCAGCAGATGTGCATTCTGTTCTGGAGTGTTTAGGAGGGGGGGGGTGCTGTTATTTATGTTTGCACTTCGTTGTTTTTGTCTCATTCCGGTGTTCTGTGACTCGCGGGCAGTGTTCATTAGTTTTAAACAATTGTTTATTTCTAATTAGAGGCTTCTTTGCAGATGGTCATCCAGAGACTACCATTGTTGGACACAAGCCCGAGTATGCCCAATTAATCTAATTATAAATTGATAGCGGGGTAGAGTATTTTTTCAGTGCCCCTCCACTTTCATTGACCAGAGGACCGTGTGCTGGCGTAATTTCATTATTAATTGTTATCTAAAGGTTTATTATGGACAAGTTAAAACATGTTTTACTAGAGGTAGAGCACAATTTTTTCAAATACCATTACCAGCACGCACTGGTTTTTGTTGCAGGTTTTTCTTGACTACAACGCATGCAATGGAACACATTCCCGTCCAGAACGTTGTCGCTACTTTTCTGAAGAATTAGCTCTTTTTTCAGCTTATTCTGCTTTTTCTTCCTCCTGCGGGTGATTTCAGTCTAAGGTGAAAAAAAAGACTCCTTGGAGACTTCCTCGAGCGCTCATTTTTCTTAATTTTCAGAATTCCGCGTTATGATTTAATAGAGGAAAGCAGGCCTCTCTAGGGGCCCGGTGAATTATTCCCTGGAAGGATCATTATTTACCCCCATAATGGCCAGGCATTACCAGCTGCCGCTGGGCGACCCCTGGCTTCAGCACCAGTGGGGGTTCACCTCCGCTCCCCCGCAAGTGCAGGTCACTCACTGTCCTCGTATACTTCCGCCTGCAGCAGGATATATCGCCATCCCTCCCGAGCCGCTGATATATCGCCATCCCTCCCGAGCCGCTCTTCCTTCAAGACGACGTTTGACAAGCGCGGCCTCGCGCTGCAGCACTTTGATGATGTCAGAAGTGAGTCATTATGTAGGCGGCGGGGCTGATTAATCTCACTTATGTGCGTGCCTCGCGCGCCTCCCTGCGGAGCGCCCCGCTCAGCCCATCTCTCCGCACGCTCCACGAGCCGGCCCCCAGCCCCCCTCAGGGCGGGCTCCGTCTCCTCGGCCCTGCACATTAATTCTCTTCAAGCGACACCAGGGGGCCAATATGTTAAGTCTGCACTATCGCTTTGACAAAATGTGTGCTTTTATTTGTAATCATTTGTGTACAAAGGCATCCGCCGCGTGCTTCGTACCTGAGGGTGACGGCAATTGCTTTGACCATTCAAATTGCTTCCAGACTGGAATTGCTGCGCGTTGCAGTTTTGGGTGGTTAAAATTGGCTTGGTGGTGCCCCTGGGCTCCCTTTCCCAGGCCCTCCATTCACGGACGTGTTTGCTCGTCAAGGGCAGCAATATAGCCCTGATCGAGTTTACAACAAGCAAAAGTCAAAAGCCGTATCCTATCTATTAATTGTGTGACGTTCAGGGTTCAGTTGAATGTTTTGTGTTCAACTTCTTTATTACATGGGTTCACAGTTGACTTTTTTTTTTAATCCTATACTTCTATGATCCTAAGCTCAAATGAAAACTGAGGGCTGACGTGTCAAAACTAAGTGCCAAGAACCAAAGCTGCCCTGGGCAAAAACAGAGGGCACAGAAGTCCCCATCAGTGTTGAAATATTTAAAATAGTCATCCTGTTTTTGCTTGTAAAACCAACCGTACAGTAGCAATAAACCAAGTGCACTTAAGCGGAAACCACAAGCTAAGTTTATAGAGATACAATTTGTAAATCCTGTGCTCCTGAATCCTGGCACAACTTGCTCCGATGACTCAAAAGGATATCACTGAACTCAACAACTTCCTCTTGAGACTGCACATTGACATGTTCAGGAGGATCAGATTCGTCAGTCGCAGCATTCGATACTGCCTTTCCTAGTGTTTTTTCATTACTACCTTTCACAGTTGTGACATCTCCACCAGGCCTAAAGCAAGGACTGTTAGATAGAAGTGTACATGATGATGAGTTGATCTATATTCAGATAAGGTCCTCTGATGGTTAGTTCGATCATATCTGCTTTAGTGCAGGGCCATGATTGACTGGACAAGGCGATGCTCTGTGAAGACCAAAGGCTTATCATTAATGCACTTGTCCTTGATGCACGCATCCTTTGCTAAATATGTGCTTATTTCATTAAGTAATTGTAATTCTTACCATCTCTACCTTTTCTGATATGTTTTTTTAGCTCACTTTGCCTGCCTCGGTTGGTTTCCAGTGGGTCTTCCCATCTCTCCTTCCCCCTTGAAGAAAGCTGAGGCATGCATGGGTATGAAGATGTCTGACCACTCAGCGTAAGTGGCAGAAGAAGAACTGGATGCGCCCAGTGTGAGGTGCTGCACTTGCATGGCTGTCTCAAAGGGGCCAGCTCTTTTGCTGGCAAGCACAATCATTCACAAGCCACTCATTCAAACAGGCCAGGGCACCTCGTCTGAGCGAAGACTTTCCTCAATGAGAAATACATTTTATATTTACTTGATACTGACACTTAGAAATTTGTTCTCATGTCAGCAACTGTTACTGAAATGAATTTACAGAACACATCTCTACTTCTCAAGGATGACTGTTGTTTAATTCAGTAGTTATAATGGCATTCAGTAATGCCTCTTGATGAACAAATATCACAATTTCATTAGTTACTTAAAAAATATCCTGCCACCAAAGAGTTGCACAGTTATTGTGACGTGGTGGTGTAAAAGTAATTACAGCAAATGGTTAATTGCATTGTGTGGTTCTTATTGCAACTGGCTATGAGGATCTAGCTCCGAGTGCCCTCATTTATTTATTATATTGGTGCCTCTGTTATGAGCACAATACTAGTTCCCTATCTCTATTGAGGGTAACAGGACCCCTTTAATACATTCACAGTTCAAATTTTTTTTCAGTGATCCACAAGGCCGAAAGAGTTCTATTTGTTTAATTCACCCCTCAGTCATTATACCTCCTCTACGCGGGTCAACCTCATAAACAGAGAAAATTAATTGTGTAGGCCTTCATCACTTTCCTGGGGTCTTCGCTTTGTAACAGCTTAAGTATCTTTTATAAAGCGTCCCATGTGATTTTAGATCCATAAATACAATATATTGTCCTTATGTTGAATATGATGTAGCATAACAGTATTGTTGATTTTTCTTTATTCTTGCAGAAAATCTGTAGATGGAGTGGGAAAAAAATTACAGTTTTATAGTGTAACAACCTTTCTACACACCAGTTGTGAACATAGACAGCTTACCCACTCTATCTTGAGATCTTCAAGAGTATAAAGTGCTTACATATTTAAATGTATATATATTTTTTGCACTGAAAAACAAAGGTTGAAGTAACATTATAGTTAGGGGAAAATGTCAGTGACAATATTAACGATTTGAACGAAACCCCCCTGAAATTTACTAGTTATAATTAGCAAAGGTAACTATTACTTGTACCACACTGCTTATAACCTCACATATTACATTCCTCATGACATGTTCTATTACATCTCTATGACATCACTGCTGACATCTCAAATGACATCATTGATGACATCACTGATGACCTCATCCAGTGTGTGTGTGTGTTAGTTGGTTTTATAGTTTACATAGTGGCAGGTAACTACCACATTACATTTCTACCTAATTTTGCATAGCCTTTGTCCAGCTAGTGGGTGTAATTGCTTACACAACACGTACTACTAATGCATCTTCAGTATGTTGAGGTATTGAACGTGTTATAAATCTTTGATTTGAAGGCTAACTTGTGTTTAGCATGTTCCACCCAAGTTTTTTGCTCTGCTGAAAAGGGTCCAACAGGGTAAAGATTGTACTTAAAATTTATTAAGTATTGTAAGCAGTCTTGAGTTAGACAAAATTGTCTCAGCCTCACAATTTCTATCTAACATAGAAGACAGTGTGCACCAGGTACAAACCTATGCCATGCCAGCCAGCACTGCCTATAGGTATAGGTAAGTCTCCCTGCTAGCAGGCCTTACAGCCCTAAGGCATGGTGCACAAAACCACATGAGTAGACATGCCCCTACAATACCTAAGTCCATTCTTAAATATAATAAGTGTCAGGGAAGCCATAAGGAGTACATGGATTGGAAACTCGACAACTCGAGTTCCCCAGTACCATGATAGCTTTACTGAACCAAGAGTGTTTGGTACCAAACAGCTCCTTGTAATAAACCCACACTGATGCCAGTGTGAGATTTATTAAAACATGTACTTAGAGGGCACCTCAGAGGTGCCCCCTGAAAACCTAGGCACTGACTGGCTATAGGCTGCCTGCCACACACAGACATTTCTGGACCCCTGGGTGGAAAGCCTCTGCTATCTGGGACCAGAAACAATGCACATCCTGGGCAGAGTTGTCACACCTCCTCCTGCCAGGATGGGCCATTGCTCGAAGGGGAAGCTTCAAAGGCGTGCCGCCTTTGTAATGTGTTCCCCATTTCCTGCAGTTAGCAGCAGATGGCAGTCCCTGGTTTGCACCCCAACTTTGGGTGAGAAAACTTAGACCAGGAGGTGTGCCCACCTTTTCCAATTCCACCCCTCAGGTGGAGGAGGCGAAGTTGAGCCCATTGTTCAGTCCCCTCCATCTTGAAGATCACGGGACTCCCCCCAATTAGGGCTAGGTCTATGCCCCCTCCCACAGTGAGGTGGCATAATAGTGGGTGTAGTCACCCCAGGTAACTTGCCCATTGGCCCTACCTACAACTCCCCTAAAACGCCCCCTGCATTTAGGTGGCCCTCCCAGACGTAGAAAGAAGATTCCTGCAACCCATGAAGTAGAAAGATGAAGAAGATGCTGTGCAGCAAAGTCTGAAGACCGGCCTCTCTACAGCTTTAAAGACTGTGAAGAAGACAATGCCTGTCCTGTGGCCAGCGACTTTGAGAATCCTGAGGAAGCCAGCTTTCTTTTCAACAAAGACCAGATCTCCAGAGGACAGCAGAAGAATCTGACTACAAGGACTCCGGATCCCGCCATAACCGCGACTCCTGCCCTTGAGTCCAGCATTGGCAGACCCCTCCTGGGCCCCTCGATGACACCTGCAGCCTGAATCCAGAGACTCCCTCTGACTGCGACTGGCTCCAGTAAGAAGACTTTGACATCCAAAGGATCCCCTGCACCAGATGCCCGTCTGCCTTGGTGTGCTGAATCAACAGTGTTTCTATGTCCCTTACATCTCTACCTACCTCTGCTGTCGGTCTTCCCCCTGCAACCTCCGGTGCGTCGCCTGCAGCCTGATTTTCAAAAGCAGAATCCTCATTGAAAAGCATTGGGCTCCTGACGTTCAAATTGCACTCTACACCCAGCCCAAAGCATTGGGCGCCTGATGCTCAAATTGCACTCTGCACCCAGCCGCCCCTGTGCTGCTGGTGTATGTGTGGTGCTGCTTTGTGGCCCCCTCTGTGGGTCCTAACCGCCAAAGCTTGGCCACTGCAACTGATTTACTTACCTGAAAGCAGTGTTGCTTTGAGTACCCCCAGTCTCCACTGAAATGCATTGGGCCAAACTCTGATTATGACCTCTGCACTCGGCTGCCCATGTGCCGCTGGTAGTGCATTTTTAGTCCTCACCTGACCCAAAGACTGGAACTGTAAGTGCGATACTTACCCGTATAACCGCATTATTGTTTTCCTCCATAGGATACCATTGAACTGCTCAGAAATTGTTATAAGAGTCGATTTCTGAATGTGAAAAGTATTTTTATAAAAAAAACGTACCTACCTTATTACAAAGTTCTTGGTCTTAAAGTTAATTCAAACAAGGCTTATTTTTCTAAAATTGGCGTGGGTCTCCTTTTTGAATCGTGTCTCCATTATTGGTCAATGTTATGCAATAAATGTCTTACACGTCTCTGTGTTAGGCCTAAGGCCGTTCGCCCACACTGCTACTAATAGAACACTTTGAGTTTTACATTGAGCCCTGTACAATTTTGGGGAACCCCTGGACTCTGTACACGGTATAACCACCTTGTGTCATACCACATATAGAGCCAGCTTCCTACATTGGTGGTGCAGCGGAGAGGTACAAGACTGTGACATTTGTTGTACCACTTGATTAATAATTGATTGTACAAGAGGAAATCCAAAATTGTGCTTTAATAAGAACAGTTATCGATTTTTGACTTTTTTATCTTCCAAATTTATAAAAATTAGTGTTAGGGCCTTGGCTAAGTCCCCCACTGTTTAGAGAATTAAAAAGTCTGCAAAGTAGTTGGGCCTTAGAAACCCATAGAGTTAAAAGAACATCTTTAATAAGTCCCCAACTTTACCATGTATGATACTCCAGGGACCAGCCAGGAGCTCAACCTGCACCCCTATGCACTTCTGAAAGTTTCCCAACTAAAAGATTTGTGCAGAGCATGGAAGAGTGCCATGGGCCCTAGACCCACAAAAGACCATCTCCAGCAGTTGGTGGCAGAAAATGACAAGGCCATGACAAATCAAACGTCCTCTAATGGGGAAGAGGAGGATGAGTCCCAAGACGTAGAGGTAAGGGACTCTGAGTCCATCACCACCCCCTCAGATAGTAACACCACTGGGAGTGACCCCAGTAGTATCTCAGATGAGCTAGAAACTGAAGATGCAGATCTTCAGAAACTAGCCAAGAAAATGAGGCTAGAGACCTGGCGATAGAATAATAAAGATCTATGTTGGGCCTAGGACCCATCTCTGGTGGCAGCAAAATAATAGGGAGGTAGACTTTGTTGACTCCAAATTCCTCAATGGAATTGTCCCTAAATTATTTGAGGGTGATAATATTTCTAAGTGGTTCATTGCATTTGAAAGAGCCTTCCTTTGCAGGCAGGTCCACAGGAAGGTGTGGATTGATATCCTGTGGGAAGTTATCTCAGGGATAGATTCCTGACACTCACTGAGAAAGATGCTACCTCATATGACCTGATGAAGGGTACCCTGTTTGAGTACTTAGGAGTTAGCACTGGGGAGTATAGGGTAAGATTCAGGGAAGCTAATAAAACCCAAAGCCAAACCTATGTAGATTTTGTAGATTTGTCAGTGAAAACACTAGGAAGTTGGTTAGATGGTAACAATGTACATGATTTTCAAGGGTTTTAGTATTTGATAATGAAGGAGCACCTTTTGAGCAATTGTCACCAAGTGAAACTACATAAATTCCAGGTTGACCTAGATCCACTTTCTCCTCAAGAATTGGGGAAAAAAGCAGATCACTGGGTCAAAAAAAGGGTGACCAAGACTACCACTGGTGGTGAAGACCATAGGAAAGCGGCCATAAAGCCCCCCCAAGGGTAAGAGGGCAACCCTAAGAATAACATAGAGTCTTATTCAGGCCCCAAAACCTGCTCAGGAAGTTGGGCCCACAGTCGCCTCACAATCTAAGGTTGGGTACTAAGGGAAAAACTGGGATCCCAACAAGGCTTGGTGTCACAACAGTCAGACACTAGACCATCAAACTGGAGACCCTAGCTGTAAAACCAAGAAAAATGACTCTAGTCCACCGGCAGTTGCTCAATATCCAGATGGGATCCCAGGTGTGGCCTGGCCATTTCAGTGCCCTCACTGATGCAACATTAGTCTTTGAGGGAGGGATAGACTTAGTCTGTGCTGCCTGGCCCGCTACTATGAAAAAATGCAGGCAATTTCCCAAGATTAATATAGAGTCCTTGAGAGATACTGGGGCTAGAGTCACCACAGTGACCCAGCAACTAGTTCACTCATCTCAGTACCTGATTGGAAAGTCCTATCCAGTCACCAATGCTAACCGTATCACCACAGTCCATCCAATGGCTATGGTCGCTTTGTACTGGGGGAGAGTAGTTGAACAAAAGAAAGTGGTTGTGTCCCTAACTGTAGATTGCCTACTTGGAAATGATTTGACGACTTCCCTTTGCGCTGAAGTCGAACCGAGGACCCATGCCAATATGTTGGGTCTCTCAGGATAGGATTATGTCACAGCCAGAGCACAGAGCAGAGCTCTGAGTGGAAAAGAGGAGCTGGATCCTGGAAGAATGGACCCTCTCTCCAAGAGAAAGGGCAAGAAGACTGGGGTACCAGCTTATAAACAGATCCCAACTCAGAACCCCTCTTCTCATGAAGAGAACTGGTTATCTTCAGATGGAACTGAGTCTGAAGAGATTGGCCATACTAGGCAGATCTCCTGGGCCCAGGGGGACCCTCTAGGATGGATCAATGCCAGGGAAAATAAACCTGTCCCACACTTAAGAGCCTGAGGCAGTTAGCTGCTGCACAGGAAAAGGGTAATATCAGTGGCAGTCACATGGTCTATTGGTAGAAGGGACTCCTATACACTAAGGCCAGAGACCTCAAACCTGATGCATCCAGGGGAGTGGTAGTACCTCTGAGGTTTAAAGAGTTTCCTCTCACTTTAGCTTGTGATATCCCTTAGCTGGGCTCAATAAAACTATGTGTAGCTCGGTCAATCAATTCTCTTGGCCACGGATGTCTCCGAAGGTGAAGTAGATTTGTAAGTCCTGTGTCACCTGCCAAGCCAGTGGCAAGGCAGGAGGCCACAAGAAGGCCCCCTTAATTCCATTTCCGGTTGTTCGGGTACCCTTTAAAAGGGTAGGGGTCGACATTGTTGGTTGGCCCCCTGGACTTTCCAACAGCCTCAGGGAACAAGTGTATTCTGGTGGTAGTGGATCATACCACTAGGTATCCTGAAGCTATTCCCTTAAGGGCCACTAGTGCACCAGTAATGGCAAAGGCCCTTCTTGGTGTCTTTACTAGGGTTGGTTTTCCTAAGAAGGTGGTATCAGACAGAGGTACAAGCTTCGTGTCTGAATACTTAACACATGTTGGAGAAGTGTGGAGTGAATTATAGGTTCACCACACCATCCACAAACCAATGGCCTGGTGAAGAGATTCAACCAGACATTGAAAGACATGATTGGTGGACTCCCTGAAAAATTCAGATGGAGATGGGATGTCTTGCATCCATGCCTGCTGGTCGTCTACACGGAAGTACCACAGAAGGGAGTGGGGTTCTCACCCTTTGAACTTCTGTTTGGACACCTTGTTAAAGGTTTTCTGAGTCTGGTAAGAGGAGGTTGGGATACACCTCTCAAAGAGCCAAAACTAGACATAGTGGACTATGTGCTCGGCCTTCCTTTTTAGAATTGCTGAGTATATGGGAAAAGCAAGCCAAAACCTTCAGGCCAGCCAAGTGCTTCAAAAGCTGTGGTATGACCACCAGAAGGCTGCCATGGTTGAATTGAAACTAGGCTATAAGGTATGGGTATTGGAGCCTTTGGCCCCTATGGCCCTCCAAGAGAAGTGGAATGGACCCAACCCTGCCCTTGAAAGAAAAGGGGAAGTCACCTATCTGGTGGACCCTGGCAGTTGCAAACACCCCAATATGGTGATGCATGCCAAACGCCCGAAGCCCTATTGTGACAGAGCTGATGTGACCATGCTCATGGTTACAGATGAGGGACAGGAAGCTGAGAGTGAATCTCACCCTGATCTCCTCTCCACCAATCCCAAAGATGGATCTGTGGACGGAGTGACCTTGCAGGCAATTACTATGTCAGTATGCTGAGCTCTTCTCTCTAACCCCTGGTCAGACTAGCAGATGTACCAATGATGTGAACACTGGTGACAGCTTACCTGTCAAAAGAAAACCTGCAGGCAGTCTGATCATATCAGAGAGAGCATCCAAGTTGAAGTAAGCAAGATGCTGGAATTGAACCCTTAGAGAGCCCCTTGACCAGTCCATTTATCTTAATCTACAAACCTCATTCCAGGGATGAAAAGATTGAAATTTGGTTTTGCATGGACTATAGAGACCTCAATGCTGTGATAGAGTGATGCACATCCAATTCCTAGAGCAGATAAGTTAATTGACAGGTTAGGAACAGCCAAATATCTGAGTACCTTTGATCTTGCTTCAGTGTACTAGCAGATAGGACTGGTCCCTGGGGCACAAGAAAAATCTGCATTCTCCACTCTAGCTGGGCATTTCCAGTTCACTGTGATGCCCTTTGGATTAAAGAATGCCACTGACTCCTTCCAGAGATTGGTTAACAAAGTCCTTGCCCGACTGGAATCCTATAGTGCGCCTTATCTAGTTGATATTGCTGTCTATAGCTCCACCTGACAGGATCACCTGATCAACCTTGGAAAGGTCATTGAGGCTCTGAGAAGTGCAGGCCTCCCTATCAAGGCAAGCAAGTGCCAGATAGGTCAGGTTCAGCCACTTCAACTCAGAAAATTCTGAACTGGGAAGCTCCAAATACCCATACTCAAGTCAGAGCACTCCTCGGCTTGACTAAGTATTATAGTAGGTTTGTGAAGAATTATGGGTCCATAGTGACTTACCTCACAGACCTTACCTCCAAGAAGATGCCAAAGAAAGTGAACTAGACAGTGAGCTGTCAAAGAGCTTTTTACACTCTGAAGGATGCAATGTGCTCTGCCCCAGTCCTGAAAGCTCCAAATGACTCTAAGCAGTTCCTTGTACAGACAGATGCCTCTGAGCATCGGATAGGTGCAGTCCTAGCCCAAACGAACGACGAGGAACATGACCAACCTGTTGCGTTTTTTATAAGCAGGAGACTGCTCCCCTTAGAGAAGAGTTGGAGTGCCATAAAGAGGCAAGCCTTTGCTGTGGTCTGGGCCCTGAAGAAGTCGAAGCATACCTGTGTGGCACTCACTTCCTAGTTCAGACAAACCATTGGCCTCCCAGGTGGTTAATCAATCCTACAGTTGTCTTCACTGCCTGGCTTCTGGTGACTAGATGCCCAGGATTTCTTCTATACGGCCTCAGACTCTGTGCTGTGTGGCCCATGTCCTTCTGAATGCTACCTGTTCCACTATCAATATGTGCCCAGCAAATGAAGCTTCCAGTGAAGATCAGATTCTCCCATTCTATCAGTGTGTAGGAAGAAGCTTAATAATGCCCTTTATGGCTGGCCAATGCATTTAAACCAGAGTCCGGAGATGATTGGGGTGGCGAGCAGTATAGAAACGTATGTGTTCATCTGTGTTTTCATATAACCTGGTTTGGAGAGAAACATGAAGATAAACACTAGGATCTATTTTGTACGTCTTCATTTGTGAAAGAGCTGCCACACTCCTGATTTTGGTCTCTCTCCCCGGCATTTGGGAAAGATCTCATTCCATGTGACATTTTAATTATTCAGAGCAGCCGGCTTCTATCCCCCTCTCGCTCATTCATTAGTTTTTAATTAAACCCTTTAATTTTATTTATGCTGTCATGGACTGATTAACAATTTGCCAGCATAAATCAGAATGCCTTAAAGAGCACCTAGAGGACTGGGCCAGGCTCTGAAAAGCGATGTGAATGCTGCGGTCGGCCTCGAGGAGCGCTGCCGTTGCCAGACCGGGTGTCCCAGTGCAATCTTTGCAGTACGGTAATAGAAAAAAACTTCAGCAAAACAGTTAAACAGTGTCAGTGCAACTGGACTATGCATGATTACATTGTCCAGTCTGCAGGCAGAATGATGTAGTGTTCTCCCAAATCAAGAATTATTGTGCCCTCCAAATTTCACCCTCACCAACCCACAAATATAGGTTTGAATGATGTACAACTGTGTAAATCCCAATCCAAAAAAGGTGGTGCCCTTCACATGCAAGTAATGAGTGAACCTTCTCCAAAGCAAGATGAATGTACCGTTCCCAAATCCAAGAACAACGGTGCCCTTCCCAGCACAATTGTTATGTTGCCCTCCACAATGCAGGTGCAATGGTGCTACTCCCACCTCAAGAGTAATAGTACACTCTCATCCTAAGAATACGTCTGACCACCTCCAAATCTAAAAGAATTGTGCACTCACAAAAGAATGATGGTTCCCTCTCCAACCCAAGAGGAATGTCTCTCTCGTCAACATATGAGTGATAGTCTCTCCAGAAAGAAAAGCAATGGAACACTCGCCATCAATCAGGGATTTGTAAAGCATAGTACTCACCCGTGAGGGTCTCAAGGCGCGGGGGGTATCGGGCAGCTCCAACTCACCCGAAAAGCCTGGTCTTGAGGCTCTTCCTGAATGCTTGCAGTGTGGGGGTTCATCTGATGCTGGGGGGCAGTTTGTTACATGTCTTGGCCATGATGTAGGAGAAGGCTCTTCCTCTCGTTCTGGCTCTCTGGATGTGAGGGATTTTAGCCAGGGTGAGGTCGGCGGAGCGAAGGTTTCTCTTGGGGGCGTGGAAGGAGATTCTTTCGTTGAGGTATTAATGTCCAGAGCTGTGGAGGAATTTGTAGGCGTGTGTGAGCAGCTTTAAGGTTACTCTCTTTTTGACGGGGAGCCAGTGGAAGTCTCATAGGTGCTGGGTGATGTTGTTTTGTTGTGGGATGCTGAAGACGAGTCTGACTCCGGCGTTCTGGATGGTTTGAAGTTTGTGGAGTAGAGACTTGGTAATTCCGGCATAGAGGCCGTTCCCGTAGTCCAGTCTGCTGGTTATGAGTCGGTCTTTCTGGATTCGGGGGGATCCACTTGAAGGTCTTGCAGAGTATGCAGAGGGTGTTGGAGGACATGGAAGATATGGCGTTGATCTGCGGTTCATGGTGAGGGAGGAGTCCAGTATGATGCCAAGGTTGCAGGCGTGGTCCGTGGGTGTGGGAGGGTTGCCAAGGGCAGGGGGCCACCAGATGTCATCCCACGCGGTGGGGGAGGATCAAAGGACGAGGACCTCTGCTTCTCCAAGTTGAGCTTCAGGCAACTGCTGCTCATCCAGGATGTGACGTCCTTCATTCCTACCTGGAAACTGTGTCTGGTGATGTTGGGTTCCTTGTTGAGGGAGAGGATGAGTTGGGTGTCATTGGAGTAGGATACTATGCTGAGTCGGTGTTTTCTGACAATGGTTGCGAGGGGGCCATGTAGATGCTGAAGAGCGAGGGGCTGAGTGAGGATCCTTGGGGTATTCTGCATCTGATCTCTGTGGGTTCAAAAAGGAAAGGTGGGAGTCCAATTCTTTGAGTTCGGCCGGCAAGGAAGTAGCGGATCCTGTCTAAGCCATTTCCCTGTATGCCGGCGTCATGGAGTCTCGCGGCTAGTGTGCCGTGGGAGACTGTGTCGAAGGCTGCTGAGAGGTCTAATAGAATTAGGGCTGCTGTGTGGCCTTGTTTGAGGAGTGTGTGTATTTTGTCAGTGCCGGCTAGGAAGGCGGTGTGTGTGCTGTCGTTGCTGTGGAATCAAGATTGAGAAGTGTTGAGAATCGAGTTGGATTCTATGAAGTTCGTGAGCTGTTTAGTTGACTATCTTCTCTGTGACTTTAGCGGCAAAGGGGAGGAGAGAGATGGGTCTGTAGTTCTTGAGGGCCACCAGGTCTGTAGAGGGGTTTGACTTCTATGCGTTTCAAGTTGTCGGGGAAGGTGCCTGTTTCGAGAGTGCAGTTGATTGTACTTTGTAGTTCAGGTCCTATGGCGGAGGCTGGTCTGTGGAAGATGTGTGGTGGGCAGGAGTCGGTGGGAGCTCCTAAGTTTATGCTCCACATGGTCTTTGTGGTATCTTCTGTGGTGACAGGGTTCCAGGCGGTGATGGTCGGCTGAATGGCATTGCTGGTGACTGGTGTTGTGTCGGTGCCTTGGTTCTGTTCATCGAAGTTGTCATGGAGAGTCTTGATCTTTTGATGGAAGAAGGAGCCGAGTTTGTTGCACAGGCCCTGGAATGGAGGGATGTCAGGTTTCGCTGGAGGGTTTGGTGAATACTTGTATGATGCTGAAGAGTTCCTTAGAGTTGCGGGAGTTGGAGAGGATTCGGTCCTGGATGAAGTTCCTCTTCGTGGACCTGATGAGTATTTGGTGGTCTGTCATGGTGGTCTTGTAGTTGGTGTTTGCTTCCAAGGTTTTGCTGTTCCTCCATGCTTTCTCAAGTTGGCATTTCCGCTGGGATTCTCAGAGGTCTGTGGTGGATTTTGCGGAGTGTTGTCTGTCGGTGTTCTGAAGGGGGGCGAGTGTGTTGGCGCAGTCGGTGATCCATCTGTGGAATTTGTTTTCTGCAGAGTTGGCATCGGTCTTGGTGGGTGGAGAAGTGCAGCTGAGGGCGGAGTTGAGGTGATCTTCGGTGATCTTGCTCCAGTTTCTGCGCGGGGGCATGGTGTAGGCTTGTGTGCAGTGGATTTCGAGAAGAAGTGGACGCAGTGACGTCCGTCCAGAGGGGCTGCGTGGTGTGGCTGAAGCGAATGTTGTTTCCTCCTGCGAAGATGGGGTCGAGGGTGTGTCCTGCCTTGTGGGTTGGGGTGGTGACAAGCTGCTTCAGTCCTATGTTGGCGATGTTGCCCAGGATAGGAGTGGAGTTTGGGTCACTGAGGTTGTCAAGGTGGAAATTCAGGTCTCCAAGCAGTGCATAGTCTGTGGAGGCGAGGGCGTTGGGAGCGAAGAGGTCTGCGATGGTAGCGGTGAACGGGGTCTGTAGGCGAGTGTTCCACTTAGAGTACTTCTGGGGTTGATCTGGATCGAGAAGTGGAGGTGTTCCACGGGGGGTGAGGATTTGTTCGGGCTGGCGGTTGTGAGTCGGACTGAGTTTTTGTGTACAATGGTGAGTCCACCTCCAGGGTGGTTGCAGCAGTCTTTCCTCTGGATCTTGTACCCGTTAGGGAGGGCGGTTGCGATGTGGGGTGCAAAGCTGGCGCTGGGCCCGGTCTCTGTGAAGAAGGCGACGTCGGGCGATAGGGTGTTGAGAAGGGCCTAGATTTCTACTGCATGTCTGTGTAGGGAGCGTTTTTTGAAGGGGATGCAGCTCAGGGATTTGGGCTCGCTGGCATCCAATGGGTTGGCGGTGGCTGTAGGGGTCTGGAGGTGGGTGAAAGTGTGGAAGCAGTGTCGGCAGGAGAACTGGCCTTAGGTGGTGTTCGGTGTCGACAGATGGCAGTTGTTGTTTCTTCCAAGGTTGAGTGTGTGGAGGGTTGCTGAGTCATAGCGGTGGGGGGTCGGAGGACCAGGGTTCCTGGCACCGGTCGCGGACGGGTGCATACATGCTTGCCTTTGGTGTGCTGTTGCGTGTTGCAGCGGCCGCCATTAAGTAGGGGTCGGGGGAGCGAGAGCAGCTGAGAGGCGGGCGCGGGAACAGGCAGGGGCAGCTAGGGCAGCAGTGGCGGGACAGGGAGCAAAAGCGGCAGCAGTGAAAAAGCGGCATTTAAGGCACAAAGCGAGACAAAATGGCACAAGAGACAGAGGCACAAAAAAGACAATGAGGCACAAGAGATAAAGGCATAAAAAGACAGCAAGGCGCAAGAGGCACAGACTGCACAAATGGTCAGTTAGGCACAGACAGACAAACAGGGCATAAACAGACAAAAGCAGGAAAAACAACAGAAAGGCTGGCAGAGCCGACTTGCAGAAGAGCAAGGCTCTTCTTACTGCACCACCAGGGATGAGACGCAGGCAGGAGCCTGCGGGTGGAGGAAGGCCTAGAACACCTTACCTGGAGGCCAGAAGGTGCAGGGGGCAGAGGCGTAATGATGGAGCTGCGCGAGGGGAGGGCAGTTTCCCTAACCAGGAGGTCAGAGGCCATGGCACTCTTTTCGATATATTACCGAACCAAAATAACTACCCAAGAATAATGGTGCCATCCCCAGCCCAAAAGCAATGATGCTGCTTCACCCCCAACAAAAAAAGTCACCCATTCCTAGAAAGATGACTCCCTTCACAAACCAAGACAATGGCATTTCCAAGTCAAGAAAGTAGTTCAAGATCTGTAGCCTCCTCCCCACCATAAGAAAGACTGGACTATTCCCATGAGGAGCAGGGGCAAGACTGATTTGCATGTGGCTGGGTCCCAGCTGGGTGAGTAAAACAATTATGTATTAAACCCAGATCTGTGACTGGGGTTGAATGTTTCCATTGTTCAGCATTCCATCCATCATCTGTTCTTTTTGCTTTTGTTACCCTACGTGGGAAGGGTATGCCCACACGTGGGTACAGTGCTCTCTATGCCACTGGATTCAAGCTAGCATGACTGATGGGAGTGATACCATGAAACCAGTTGCAGGATGCTTGTCCAGGTAGGACCTGGTTTGGAATTCGAACTGGACTGTTACCATAAGAAGCAGGGCTAAGACTGATTTACATATGACAAGGTCCAAACTAGGGTTGCGGGATGAGCAAACAAATTATTCATTATGTCCAGCTCAGTGATTGGGGGTGAATGTTTACACTGTTCAGCATTCTGTCCATCATCTATTCATTTTGCTTTTGTCACCCTAAGTGGGAAGGGTATGCCCAGACGTGGGTCCCGTGCTCACTGTGCCAGTGGATTCAAGCTAGCCATCTATATTTTTGCTTGTATCTACACATGCCAACAAAACCTTCCCTTTCGCATTATTCCAGTGCACTTTAGCCATATTTATCTCTATACTCATAAAACAATCTACCTCTATCCTCTTAAAACAGTCTACCTTACCTCCATTGCCAAGCAGTCAACTTCCTTTCTAATGCACCTATGCTACATAATCCATGCAACATGATTGTTTTACTGAACAATGACCCCCAAAATATTGAGATAGAAAAATATTGAGGGGCAAAATATCAAAACATAAGTGTGAATATGGAAGTATAGATTTACTATTACTATCTCCAAGGTACATATATGAGGAGTTAACCATAGAAAACCCATACGTCCCTTCCACTAGATATTTTGGGTTTGATACTTTATCCTTTATATTTTTGTGCCTCGATATTCTGGCTTCAATATTCAGAGTGCATATCATGCAAAGTGCTTCATTTGAATGTCCGGCCCATGTACAACCACCTCTGCATCAGCAAATCTTAAATCCCTTCGCCTCTGAAACTCTGTTCTCTCACTCCTTATGCCAGAGACCATTACCCAGTTATTTGGTTTGCATATCTGTGCTATAAAAGTGTATTTATTTGTTTGACACAAACAGCTGAAAGTTGCGGGGAAAACTGTGTTGTGCCACTTGGCTGGACTGGTGATTGCAGCCGCATTCTGGTCCCGACAGATGAGCTATTTGACATGCACTTGGTTCTAGTGTCTTCAAGGTGCACAAACCGCAGTTGGTTGCATCGAGTGACTTGCTAAGACCAAGGTTCCTTAGCAGGTTGCATGCATGAGATGCTCTCCACAATGTCTTTAGTCTGCTGAGACTCTCTTTTTGTTCTTCCAACGAGGGGCTGTCCCTCTCTATACAGTTCAACAAACTACAAGATGGTGGATGTAATGGTTGAATAAATATAAAGTGATCCCTCAGGCCAAATTCCAGTCCATCATTTTTCGCCTAGCAAGCAACTCTAGACAGAGGCCCATCTTCTGTAAATTAGTACTAACCCTGCTCCTCATGGGAACAGTTCATTTTGAACTGCCTGGCAAAGCCCACTCCAGGAGGGAACAAAAGTTACACAGACATACTATAAACTACATACTCTGGCATGCGACTCATGTTGAAAAACACAGTGTGGGCATTACCATCATATTTCGGTTTATTTTTGACTGTTCCATCACTAACCTCCCAAATTTGCTCAATTGTGAAACTACTTTTCTATCTTAATTTGAACCCTTCTCCCTGATATTCTGGTGCATTTATATACTGCCAACCTGGACGTAATACAGGTTATTCCAACACCCTCACAGAATTTACGCCCCCCCCCCATTTTATTTTGAATTAATTTATCTAATTTTAGGAGATGTTAACCTGCATTTTACAGGACTAAAATTACTCTGGCTCCCTCGCACTGATGAAAGTTTTTCAACTCGCTTGGCTTTCCTCTAATTTCACATCACCCTACCCACAAATCTGGTCACACACTTGATGCCATTTGTACTAATATTGCCAATTGTGTGATTTTTTTCTGCTCTTTCTCTTTTATGGTTGGATCACTTGGCATTACTTTTCGGCTTGCCTTTGAAATAGAACGCCCCTATCCTCAGTACCACTCTACTACTTTACTTTGCCAAGTCTTGGTCCAAACTATCAGCTAGCTGTTTCTCTTTGGCCCTTCGTAATAACCAACATTTGACTTCCTCCGGATCTCCGTCTCATCTTTATCTTTTCATTCTTGATTAACGGTGCCCTTGGTGTGGCAACATCTCTCAGACAAACTGTTCCTCATCCCTCGGTGCCTTCCTTTCCCTAGTACTCTGCGTAGTTTAGAGTCACAAAGCACATTTGTAACCAGTTAAGGCAACAATTGTGCGCATCTACAATCCTATGGAAAAATCGGCGTACAAATCTGGGGGAAAAATTCCAATGCCTGATCTGGACTACCCAATATGCCTATCACAAATTCAAGTCTGCTTTAAAATTCATTCCTTAAGATGTTTTCCATTGTGAAAAAAACAATATCCCCTTATGTCTGCTGCACCTCTCTACCTCATTCCCTTAAACTCTGCCAGTATATGACTTTCTTTTGCAGAAAAAAATCTCTTCTACTCAAACCTGGCCTGTTCTCCCAACCAACCTCATGCTCGGTGCTGACTTCTTTTCACAATGTTCTCCAAGCCAGTGAGACTTCAGGAATTCCATGCCTGATCCAATGAGGAAGCCCTTTCCTTTCTTATGACCATTAAATCGGGTTCTCCTTTGGATCCTATTGTGACGTTTGCCCTTGATGTATCGCCCAGCTGTCATAGATGGGAAACAGTCTTTGCAATGCGATTTTTACATTGCAGTGCTTTTACCACGCATTTGTTACCCCGCATCGGTGTAGTACTTATAGGCCTTTATCATGCATTTAAGGTAAGTATGGTGGGTTGGGGAGTCTCCCCCCAAAAAGATAAAAAATAAAGCTAAATATATATATATATATATTTTTTTTAACTTACCGTCATAATGCCTGGTAATGGCATGCGAGGTAAAAGCATATTCGCGCTAAACAAATGCAGGGCACCAACTGCGTTTTAAAGGTTTGCAATGTTTTTACTAGTGTTGTACCGTCATACAACCATCATAGATTTGTGTATTTTGTCAGTATAGCAGACTATGGTCCCGACTGCTAGATGCATGCTAAAGTGGTCTCAGAAATTCTCAACAATTAATTATCAACCTATATGACTCCTTCCTTTCCCCTTGAAGATTCCTGTAAAAGCAATAAACTCAACTCTTTTGTTTCTTGGAAGCAAACTGCCTACTCAACTTCTTTCCATCACGTTTCAGGCCCTCACATTGCACAGAGACCACCTTAGTATTAGATACTGGTGATCTCTGAATGCTTTTTGATTAGTGCTGCTCCACCCCCCTTATTTTATTAGCCCTATTTGCGGCATTTGGCACCGTCTCCCAACCCATCTCCTAGGCAACATCACCCAGGTTGTTATCTCTGTCTCCAGCAATCCTGACCTAGCTCAGTACAATTTTATCTCCTACTTGAGTGCTGTTGCTCGATGAATGTAGAACTACTGTGTCAAGACTTCATTCGCAAAGGACCAAACAGGACTCCATGATAGAATAACATGGATTTCTTTTTGAGATCAGGAGTAGAGGAACAACCAGCCATTACCTAGTTCCTCACATTAGCAACTACCTAACATAGAATTTCCACACCACATGTATTCTGCTGACATAGGTAAGATTCAGTAAGTCCTGACATTAAGAGGTTCCATACCTTAGGTTACGTAACACAAAAGAAAATCATAGCACACCTTTCACATGAATCAATAATAAGATCTAAAGCTATGCAAAACCAGAATTACAAATTAAAAACATAAAGGGAAAAACATAGCAAGAATGTAGATACAACATACTGCATATTCATTGATAACTACATTCTGTAGTTAAGAACACTTCTATAGCTGGGTTCACGAGTACAATCACTTAACATCAACTTGGCTTCACCCATCTGGGCATGTTTCCAACATCTGCAAAGTCCAGAATGACGACATTCATCTTGACCTTTCGAATGATAAACGGTCCAATGAATTTAGAAGTACCCTTCTTTGAGAACTTGGATCTTTTCACCAAAACGATATCACCTGCATACAAATCACCAGCTTTTACACAATTCCTAGCATCATACCTAGCTTTATATTTCTTTTGATATTCTGTGTGTCTCCTCACAAGTTCTTCATCAGGAAACTTCTTAACGTCATTAACCTTCTGACCCAATTTCAACCACGATGAATTGAGCTTGGACCAGGCAACGTGCCTTTGAGTGAAAAAAACAGAGATTCTAATGTGTTGGAATTAAGACTGATTCTATGAGCCCACCTAGTCTCCCATTGAACTTCTGTTAACGACATTTTACTGTCTACTGCCCTGCAGGCACAACTCTTAGCAACCCTGTTCATTCGTTCCGCCAAACCATTAGCTTGATGTGAGTACAGAGCAGCTTTTAAATGAACAATGTACATCTGCGATCATCCAACCTCGCACTGGCTGAACCCCCCCCCGCATCCACAGAGCCAGAGCAGGCGTAAGATCGTTCTCTCACATTGCAGCCGGGACCTGGAACGAGCTACCAGCAGACATCAGACTCGCACCCTCCCTGAACACCTTCAGGAAGACGCTTAAGAGACCTGGCTCTTCAGCTAAACAGAGCTGCCCCCTCCCCCCTTGCCCCCACCCCCAGCGCCTTGAGACCCTCATGGGTGAGTATCGCAATTACAATTCCCTGATTGATTGATTGACAGACCCCTTAAAAATGCAAACATCTCATAGGAGACACATTGAACACCAATGTTCTTGACCAGTAAGTGAGGTATTCCTTCCCTCTCAGATTCTTCTTTCAAGAATTCAATCACTACGTTTATGTTCACAGTGCTCACACATTTGGTAGCCACCCACTTGGAGGTTTAATTCACCGATAACAAAACAAAGCATTCATTCTGAAGCAACATGTTCAGAGACCCAACTATGTCCAAGCCCAACTTAGTCAAGGGTTTCAGTGGAATTTCCACTGGGGCAAGGGGTGATGATTGTGTTACTTTGTTCTTGTCACTTTTCCCACAGAACCAGCAATCCTTCACTACTTCCTCAACCTGATGATCAACACCCAGCCACCAGTACCACTAACACAATTTGGATTTAGTTAAATTTCTGCTCAGATGTCCCTCATGGGCCAAATTGTGATCTTATCCCTTACCCTTAATAGAGATACAAGTTTTGAAATTTTGAGAACCTTACCTCCCATAGACTCAGCACATCCTTAACACTCCCAAAACCTTTCAATGTCTCCAACTGCATCACTATGTTGTCTTGATCCAAGATGCCGCTGGTAAGCGTTATGTTGAGGAATTGCGGTGCTAAGCATCCTGTCATCTAGTTTAGCTTGGTGCGCAATGCTGATAAGCAAGATAGCTGCCAAAGTTTGAGCGCAAATCTACATAGTTCAGGAAGCAGCATGAGCTAAAGGCACTTTCCCATATTTCAATAAATATTTCTTCTAACGACGAGGGGACTTACCTTACTTACAGTGTTGCATATGTCAATGTTACTTCACTCAGATGTACCTTTAATAGTGGTAAAACAATGGCTGAAATCTTTGAAATGTATTAGATGATGTGCTGGTGGTTCCTGGCTATGCCTTGTGGAAAATCTCGACAACATTGTTAAGACTCCATTGCTGAAGGACCAAACAGGACTCCATGGTAGAGGTAAGATGGATTTATTTTTTGAGATCAAGAGAACAGGAACCACCCCCCATCACCCAGCTCCTCCCATCAGCAATTGCCTAACATGGAATTTCCACACCACATGTATTCTGATGACGTAGCAAAGCTTCAGCAAGTCATGACATAGAGAGGTTCCATTCCTTAGGTTACATAACCCATAAGAATATCATAACACGCTGTCTCAGATGTAACCAACAAGACAGAGATCCTTTTGTTCACGAGCCGACACTTGATTTGGTCTTCAGCTTGGTGGCGGACAGTTCCAGTTTAAACACTTTCTTCTATAGAATCCATAAGGAGTCTGGACATCATCTTTGACAATCAACTCTTTCACCCCACAAGTCAATGAAGTATTTAAAAACTGCCTCATTCTTTAAAGAATGTTTTGGAAGACAGTGTTTTTATTCTCCTTGTCTGCTGGAATGAACGTCATCCATTCTCTAATCTCTTCACTTAATACCATCTACCTTGTCTAACAGACTACCATCTTAATCTCCCAGCCTTATCCTCCACCCCCTCTCATCTGAATAATTTCCACTTGATGCCTATCGGAAATCTCATTTAATTCAAGGCTATGTTTATTGCGCATGAAGCATTTTAAAATCATGAGCCCATCTAATTTATGAGGAAATTTAAGACTTTTGACCCATTACATGCTTTTCCTTCTCTTTCAGCTAAAGCTGTCTTGGTGCCTCGCTTCAAAAAGTCTTGTTTGAGTGGACATTCCTTCTCCGCATCCAAACTTTGGAATAACCTACCATCTGAATGTAAGTCTTTGAAAAGTCCTAGAGCTTTCAAGAAAAAGCTTAAAACTCACTGGTGTTTATAACTTTACTCTTGGCCTGAAAGTCCTCAAGCTTCCTCTATTATCCCTCTCAGCACCGTACAACCCTAATGGTGTTGATTGTGCTCTAAAAATTATGATATAATTCAACATATAAGAATAAGGACTGTTATCAAACCTTAATTAAAATTAGTATTAGTGATACTTTTTCTTGCAACAGGTGGATTCTAGGCACCAGCCTCACTTCTACAGGTGTTACAATGTATTACATTCCCACAGGATCCACAGAGTCAACAATGTAAAAGGAACATTTATGCAGATGGTGGATTTCATAATGGGATAGGTGCATTGCATTGTTCTAACACAGCATTATTAGCATCATGAGGCACTAAGCCGGTATTCCACAATAGACAACAACAACACAAGATGAAGCTGCAAATGGTGTGTAGTACGGATTTTGCCCTGCATCGGCCCACAATTCAATGATACTTCGAAATAGTGTAATTCCTAAATCAACTGAGAGGTGGCATCCAAAAAGAACATGGGTTGTAGGTATGTCATTTATTTTTGTTGTGAATGTATTTAAACTCCCATTATTTTGGTTAATGATCATAAAACAAATTATTGCATTTTTTATTACCTAAATGACTCAGGGTTTCCATTGACAACCTGGGTTAACAATACGTTTAGTACAGCCTTCTACAAGTACATAACATAGGACAAAAAACACTTTAGAGCTAACCTTCGGCCTTTCAACCTCACATTTCTGATGTTTGCATACAAGTGGTGCTTCTTTACAATCCGTATCTGAAAAAATATGTAAAATAATCATGGATGGCTTGCTGTCTTTTGCATAGCAATTGTTAAAGGTGATTCATTTCTATGCCCGATTATCAAAATTATGACATTCCTAGGCTGACAATGATGAGGTAGAGTATTTAAATCAACATGAACAACGTATTCTTGATGATAATGCAACTGGAATTATGTATGAAATTATTGCAAACTGTTTTAATTTTTAAAAAGGAGAAGCATTTTATGTTTAAAAACTTATTAAACAATTGTGTGATTTCAAAATGTAATTGGATAAACTATTTCTAGTTTTGAGAAAAGTTAATTGATCCCACAAGTTGAAAATAGAAAAAAATCCCAATTGTTTAATAATAAATTTGTAACAATATACGAAAGTAAATGCACGTCTTTCTTTGAAATATATACATATGTATATTATTTATGATGCACAATGAAGAAAATATTGCAGAAATTGTTCATTGGATTTTTAGCTGGTGGATCATTACCAGTAGGTAATGGTGCTTCATGTGCGGATCTGCTCCAGGGCATTGCTTGTGAAACTGGATGCTAAGACAGGGAAACAGAGAAAGTACGTCATTACACTGAGGGAGAAAGAGGATGAAAATCCTGTGCAAATTAGACAACTAAATCACAAAAAAGAGCGTGGGTATTAAATTACCCTAGGTAAAAATATATACGGGTACATTAGCCTACAGGAATCAAAAAGATATTTGAGGTGTCACCTCACCCATAACTTCTCGCAGCATACTTCCTCATCGGTGGCCCTGGACACCAGAGTAGGATAGCACCACTCGCATGGACTCGACCCTAAAGGGAGTTCTTACATATTTTATTTAATCAGGACAAATACTGGGATCCAGATGTAGTAATTAAAAATACATAAGAGTGCACCTAAAAGACCATCTTTTATCAACAGGAGTCCTTGGTATGATTAAAACAATTGTGAAATTAATGGACCACTAACCACATGTAATTACCAACATGTTTTGACTGATTGTAATGCCTATATGGGTCTACAATCTTCTTCAGGGCTTATGAACTCCCTTCTCACCGACTACATTCAATCCTTGCAAAATTATGAGGCATACCCCCTCGTAATTTTGCAATTCGCAATGACACCCGTAGGTGAAAGTTATATGCAAAATGAAACGTGCTTAAAAATCCTAACTGTGGTATAGATTTCACCTGTAATATCAATAGTCTATGTGGATGCTATATTTCCCAGTGTATACTCATATCACAACATACTCGCCCCACTTGTGGGCACTGCAAATAAGGAGCGTATTTCAAGTGTGAGAACTTAAACTGCAAGATAAAAACAGTGCAAATTACGTGATGGTGTGGAAAACATCAAACCTACATACGGGATCAGGGGACTTACCATATTGTGGGATTTCTCATTTCCTCATGGTCACGAGTGAATGGCATCTCCCCTGTAGTCACACACTAGATATATTGAGAACACGACTCATATAAACAAAATAATGTAACAAACTCTAATGGTGTGTAAAATACATTTTATTGCCCACCCTGTTGTTGATTCTTAGAGTGTGTAGGAGTATTGAACACATAATATGTTCTGCACCAAGGGTGTCATTTATTATTGACTTAAGTTGAATATATTAGGGCAGTGTGTAGGGCAGCAGTACAGATTGTGAGAAGCAGCGTTTTACAGACACACCAGAGTAGGTCGTGCAATAGTATATAAGTATGTAAATAGACAATAAAAATAAGTACAAGTCAAAATTAATTTATATTAGGTTGGACTTCACGGTTTGTAGCTTTGAGCAACTGTGCAAGTCTTTTTGTGATAGTCCATATGCTCATTATCTTTTTATATGGTTCCTGCACTGTGTTGTCCAGTCGTGACTGCGCCTCTGTCCGTCCTTTACTTGGTTTGATCCCCATGTTTGATCGTACTCTATACTGCCTACTTGCACATCATTTACTTGTTGTAAAGCGCTCTGATACCCTCGGGTCCAGCTAGCGCTATATAAAACTTCTAAAATAAAAAGTAAATAAATAAGAAATGGTCAGAAAGGTCTGTTTGGATGGAGTTTGTTACTAGCATCTCATATCTGAGTGCCATTTTGAGATGTAAAGCAGCATGCATAAAATGTAGCTAATTTTGACTAGAGTGCAGTCATCCGAGTGGCCAGCTTTATGTGTCAGATTGCTCAAGGTATTCCATGTCTGTTCATCTGGTGATGGCTGGTAGTGACGTAATGACCTGAGCCGGTGGGACCCAGGTTATAGTCTCGTCAGCGGAGTCAACTTCCTGTGATTCTGGTCAGATCATTTAATCTCCCTGTGTCTAAAATTCAGAACCTTGAGACTCTCGCGGGTAATCTGCCGCACTTTACAAACCCTGAATTTAGGGGCTAGTACAGTACTGAGGAATGGATAAGATCTATAGCAGACCGGTCCTGTGTGAGGGTAAGAGTATTATGCAGGAAAAGTTATTAGCCTGCCTGCATGAGCTATAATTGACTGCAGACTGCGAAGTGTTGTGGTATTATTGTGTGCCAGAACGGTTAGATAGGAGTTGATATTACTATATAGTGCCCTGGCTAGCCATTTATCAGCCCTCCTTATTTTACCTGTATTTGGGAAATAGTATACTGATTGGTCTGTTTAATTTCAGTGAGCTGTAAACTGTATATCCTCATTGATGTACAAAAGTGTGCTACAGACTAGAAACTGTATACTTTGTTGAGGCATTATTGTAGGTCTGAAGGAGGCACTGTTTTTACATGCAGAACATTTTCCATTAAATGGCAGCTAAATGCCAACATGCAGTTTTAAGGATAAACCTATACAGCACGCAAACAATAATGTGTTGAAATGTGGTTTCAGCAAATATGTATCACTTCAACATCACCAAGTAAAGTGTCTTCATTGTGTTGATCCTATTAAAACTCTATTTCCAGCACACTTCAGAATTACAAACAAGTAGTAAATGTGTGGTCTCCTAACTGCTGATATGTTTTGAAACATATGCACAGTTCATTTACAGGAATTTAAAAGTTGTGTTACAAAAAAACGGACAGCTTACCGCCTTTGTTTTCTTACGCCTTTACCACCACAATTAGACTGTCAACTGGTCAACTTTAGTATTCAATGTTGACGGCAAAGTTAGGGACTTCTGTAAACACCAATTCACATGTTAAAGGAATAAGCAGAAATTTTCAGATGATACAGCCTGGCATTTGCCCTCTATTCTTGCACACATAGCAAGCTGAAAACTAAATTTAAAGGCATCTTTATTGCTCATTCACTTTCTCAACTCAAACTCATAATAAGGCTGGGATGTATATGGCATAGTTTGCTAGTCTTTGTGCACTTGGTCATAGGCTGTGTGTGAAGTTGGTACATTTAGGGTGTTCTTGTGGGTGGTGCTGTAGAGGAGATGCATGGTGTTCTGTTGCTCATAATCTCATTACTTCTGTTAAAGAGGAACATTTTGCCATTATCATTACCCATTTTTTTATGTAGAAAGGGCGAAGGCTAAAGGTGGCATTACCGGGATTGATTCACATGGCCTACATTGCAACTCAGTGCATTAAGTACATGGTGGCACTGGCAGAGGTGGAGGGAGGCTTACTGGATGAAAGCATCTGACCAAGTTTATATGCCATAGCTTCTATCAAGTGGGCCTACAAGTGCATCATGTGCCAGTTGTTTTGACATGAAAGACGGTAAAGACATCTGTGTACTAGGCTATGTCTTCAGATCACAATGAGATTAAGAGGGCTTACATCAATGACACTTGATGCACACTCATGCACCACTGAAGGTTGGGCGTCCTCACATGGGGGAGACAGTTAACTCCTTACACAACAGTAATTATGGGAAAAGTAATGACACATCCATGAGTATTCTCCCATTCCATTATGTCCCACCTCAGGTAAACCACTATGCACTGCAGTACTCCGATTGTATTTTATTTTTGTCCCGCCAGCCAGACTCTATGTATCCTATAAACTGTTAATTCACATGTGCCTTCATGAGACTCTCCCAAACACTGATGTGCTTAAAGACCTCCCTTCAGTATCTATTTTTTGTATTAACCCTGTTATTGTGCTCCAAGCTACCCAGACGCTGTCCTAATAAACCTATAATAGCAAGATAGATGTTATTGAAAATACATCAATATATTTCAGAGGCGAGACACATTTGGACATTGCTATGTACAAAACAAAACTTTCCATTGGGAAGCACCAAAACATCCACAGACTACATTAGATAGAACACTTAGCACACATCCCACACAATTCAGATGTTCTATATATTGTTGAGCAGAACCAAGATCAAAAGTGTTCCAACCATAATAGTCAACAATTATAGTCTACAAAAAAACCTAACAATCACACTCATCCAGCCTAGTTCAAATATTCTATATAGTTGGTTTATGTTCTTTAGTTTGTATTACACATTGGAGTGTTGAGCAAACATTAACAAATAGCTAGTAAACATATACATTCACAGAAGAATTTGACAGTCGACATAAGAGGTAGATTTCACAATTTTAACCCCGTACCATGAATGATAGTGCCAGACGCATTGCTCTGTTGCTGAACATAGACTTGGAATTCACAGGAAGTAGCATCACCAGAGAGTGTGAAAAAGAGAGGGAAATATTCTGCAGATTTTAGCTCAAATGATTTAAAAGTTACTAAAAACGCAGCAAGACGTTTCCTCACAGTAGAAGGCCCTTTGCAAAGGGTGCTGGTCACCTTTCTATTGCTTATTGCTATTTTTGAGTGTTAAACTGGTACTAATGAGGTGCAGACAGTGTTAACAAGTTAAAAAGTGTCAAAATAATTAAGTACTACTATTACAAAATGTGCTGCATTACGCCAAACAATTTTCCTTTTCTTGCTGCATAATTTACTCAACCCTGCTGCAATATGGCTGTAACCCCATGCGTTGCAGTTTCCATGCTTCTATTTGATTTTGGTTCATAGCTCACTGTGCTATATTAAGATTGTATCTTTAGAACTGCTATTAACAAAAGGGTCTCTGTGACAAAAACAGTGAGCTGTCTACATTAAAAAAGAATTCTTTGATCTGCAGGTTTCATATTGTGTTTTGCTGGAGGCGCACTATGGGTACTCTGCGCTACTTTATGATGAGTCAAAACGTACTTCCGGCCCTCACAACTCTGCAGGCAGAATTTAGATAGCCTAACAATTTTTGCACTTTACTCAACTCCAGTTTCCTCTCCCCAACGCAAACTACAATAAATGCTCGAATAACCTCAACCTTATACTCTGAGAGCTTTGCTATCATCTGTACTGTATATATTTCTGTCCACAAAAGATTCTACCTGGTAGAAGGTACTTCTATTTTATCTGGAGCTACAGGAACTCACAATTCTTGTCCTTCAGTTTAAAAACGAGTAAGGGCTCTCAGACAATCTCCTGCACCTTTTCGTCCCACAAAAACTAACGTGTGTCCACTTGTTCGTGTAAAAGACCATTAAAGAAAGGTGCTGAATGCTATAAATAATGCACATGAAATAGAGGGAGCATTTTGTCTACACACATGGCTCCTTTTGTTGCATTTGTAAAAGAGGAAAATCTGATGGATGAATTGGTAGCAACTTAAAAGCTGCTTGTATATCACTTGCCAATTCCATATCTATTCCTCCTAATTTTACCAAATTATTAACATTGTCACTGATAAGTGGGAATGGGCTCTGTTACTGGAATAAAATCATTTATGGATTGACCTTCAGGCCATGATAGATACTGTAGAAGTCTATGTACACCTGCTACCTTGTTAGGCACAACACCTATTGGAGAAATTATTAAACTTTCAAAAGGCCAGCTACAGAACTGGCATGCTAGCCTGCCTGCTTTCAATTCCTTCTCCAATTTTTTCTGAACAATATCCGGCATCTGCTTAGCTAATTTAAGATTATCCGCCCAGCGTTGTACCCGAGGACCATGATAACCAAGCCAAAACCGTTGTTGAAAACCCAAAGATAGTTTCTCAGCTGCTTCCCTATTTGGATAAGTCTGCAGCCAATATTGTAGTACTTCCACCTTAATTGGGATAGGAGCCTTTATGTGTAAATTAAAATTGCTGACCACGCTCCTTGAATTGCCTCCCTTGCTCAGAGTATCTGTTATCAGAAAACCACTGTGTGATTAGATGCACCCGACCACTTTTTGAACACTCATTCTTGTACTTACAAATTTGTCTTTGACAGAACCCTTTGTTGAAATTCCAACATGAAGCCGTTACTGTCTGATTTCTATTATAGGTTCCTGCACCATACTGGGCTGGACGATACTGAAAAGACTGATAAGTCACTGGTAATCCACTAGTCATGCGTGTTGTTGCTGGCGGCTGTGTGGGCGACATCCACTGTAAGCCGAGTTCCAAATCTACAACATCCCAGGTTTGTCATTTGTACAAACTGCTCTTGCCCTGAATTCTTCATTGTAGATGAGCCACACGTACCCCAAAATGCATCTATGCCTTTCTAATAATATTTAAATATTTGAATAAGGCCACTACTCTATTCGCATGTTGTTCGCAATAAACGCTTGCATAAATAGGAAGGGCTTATCTCCAATTTTCTATATTCTATGGAACTCTAGTGCCTTGTCAGTTCCCACTTCTCTTCTTTTGATTCTTTTGATTCTTACTTATTGTTATCACTTTGAATTTCTTTATCACACATTACTGTCTTCGTGGCCTTCACAACCTTAACACCACCCTTAATTCCACCTATTGTGTCTTAACCTATTCAAACAGAATGTTTATATTGAGCAGTTCCCTGCTTTTTGACTATCCAGACTGACCACCATTTTCTCCTACCTTTTTGTAGCATAGCAGTATTCTTTCTAACCTTAATGTCCCGCTCTGAGACTGACTTTTGCTTCCTTCTTGTTGACCCAGTATGCATTTCGTCAGCTCTAGACTTCTGCAAATTAGGACCAAATCTTTCTGGCCCAGTTATTACCCTCTTATCCATTCCCACAAGATTTTCTTCATTTGAAACTCTCGCATTTCCAATCTCGCAATTCACCTCCCTCCAGCCCAACAGTGTCCTCACCATAATCCAGATCAACTCCCCCAACTGTTATTCTGATACGTAAACCACTTGTGCCAGGCTTCTCACCATCCCCCACTCCACCATCATATTGTCTCCAGTTAGTATAAGACATTGTACTTTCCTTGTCCCTCGCTGAAGGGAAGTCCATTAATTACCTCCCTTTCGCTTCAGTCCAACATGTTAGAGCCGCTACTTGCTCTGTGAGCACCCTGTACAAGTTAATTTTTTCTCCTGAAAATACGTTTTTCTCAACAGCTTCTGGTCGCTCAAACCCTAGGGCAACAAACTTTCCTTCTTCCCTAACCTGAGACTCATTATCCCAACTCGGTTCCTCTAACCAAACCAATCTGCTTTGTTGTTTGCCTTCTTTCCCAACCGCACCCAGAACTCTATGACTAGTATCTCCAATACAGCTTCCTGCTTTGTTTGCTCTCTGATGTTCATAACTAATCTTAAAACCCACTCTATTCTCCACATTTTCCTCATCATATTTTCTTCCCTCAAGCTGGAGCCTAGCCTGTTTAAACTATATCCTTTCATGCTTAAGGACAGCTTTCCCCCGAAAATAGCCTTCAGTATCAGTAAACTGCTCTGTTACTGCTGTAGAGACTACAAATCACAACCCACTCTGCTCCGCCTCCATATTGGATTCCTGAGGCCTTTGAACACCATCAGCAGCTGTGAGCCCCACCCTATCTTTCATTTGCTCGAGACAAGCCTGGGCATACCTCGCTCCTTTGCTCCGCATCCTTCCCACTACAAACAAGGCCACAAGCTCCGCCCGAGGCCCACTTCCTCTTCACCGGAGGCTCCATACTAGTCATTCCCTATGCGCTCTCCTCCCTCTTCACTGGGTGAGCCTCTCTTGGCAAAACGGCTCCTGAAGACACTGCTCAACTTTGGACACACAAACATTCTCCCCATGGCAAGCCTCGCCACACAACGCGACTTCCGGCCCTGAAGAATCAACCACCTCATACGAGACGACCGTGCTGAGGTAATTTTCTTTTTTTTTTTATCACATCTTCACGACAAGGGGTAAAGATGTTACAACAGGTATCATTTGACTCTGTAAGTGTGAGTTGTTGAGGCTCCGAACAGGAAGGTTCCCAACATTACAATAATTCTTCATTTCTACATACGTTTGTGACAGCATTCCCAACCCCAGCAATCTCAGAGGACATTACCCTGAGAGCAGAGCACAAACCACCCTGGTACTCATTCCATTGTCCCCAAATCTTTTACCACTTACCGGGTCAACCATATCCTTCATATACCACCCTCTCTGCCACCATTCACCAGTCCATATCTCGTTTCCAGTCCCTGAGCAATGGTGTTGACCCCTCCCCTCACAACTGGGCTATATTTAATTTTGCAACCAGAATACCCGGGGTGGCCCATAGTTGTGCCATGCGGCCCAGATCCGTAGCCACCCATACATTCAAGAGGCACCATTTCACTGAGGTAGCCGAATCACTAGCGCTGACATTATTTATACAAGTTATCACTGAGTTACAAAAGGTCTGGATTGCTGGACAGTCCCAGAGCATGTGGTAAAAGGTACCCCTCCCCCCACACACAGCCGCAGACAGACTTCTTCCCATCTTGGCCATGGTGTAGCAGGAGACATAGGCTCTGTGTAGTATTTTAAGTTGAACCAGACAAAATTGTGCTCTAATTGCCACCTCCTTAGGGGAGGTCAGGGTTTCTAGCCAATCCTTGTCTGCTATGTCCCCCAGGTCAATCTCCCAATGGCATCACAGATGAAGTATTGTATCTGGTGTATTATTAATTGATTTTTTTTATACATCAAGGATATCGCTTTACAGGCCATGTAATCATCTAATGACATGTCTTTCAATGGAGATGATTCGAGGAGGTATTCTCCCTTGGGAACTGCTGCCAACAGGGCATGTCCGACCTGGAGGTATCGAAAGGCTTCTGTGTGAGGAAGATCATAATCCCGTTGTAAGTCAGAGAACAGCAATACTGTTCCACTCGTCCAAAGATCTCCCACCTTGGAAATGCCTATTGAGTCCCATTTATCAAAGCCAGGCCTCCGATCCAGTTTTACGAAGTTTCATAATGGTGTGGACTGGGTAATTCTTCTCTCCCAGCCCAGCATTTAGAGAGTGGTGTGCCACAGCCGGACTGTGAGTGCAGTGGGTGCCGTGAGTGCCATACGTCTTGGGGAATTGTATACTGCAAGTGTGTAGCCGCCTGCCCACAGAGCATAGCAGTCCATACTGTATGCTGGGTCGTAAGGGGGGATGCAGCCATTGATTAACGGCGGCGAGCTGTATCGCCCAGTAATATTTTTGGCTGTCTGGTAGAGCTACATCCCCATCATACCAGTCTTGTGTCCATTTTTAAGCGCTATGTGAGGGGCACCCCAATTCCACAGCAAAGTCCTTGTTTCATTATCCACAGTCCTACAGTAGGTCTCAAGGACAGGAAATGGTGTATTCTGCAGCATGTAGAGAAACCGTGACAGCGTCATCATCTTGAACAAAGGAGCTGGTCCAAGTAGGGTCAGTGGAAGGGACCACCAGTGTTGAATGTCTCTCTTTAGTCACTGCTGGGGACCCTGGAGATTGTTGTAATTAAATAAGTCTGGATTAGAGGTGACAAATATGCCCAGATATCGGAAACCGTCAGTGACCACCCTTGCCTCACTGCCCACGGGCTGTACCAGAACATCAACACAAGGAACATATAATGTCAATTTAGACCAATTGATGGTGTATCCTGAATATTTACCGAAGGCCATAATAATGTCTAATATTCTACCAAGGGAGACATGTGGGGCCGCATCATATAATAGTATATGATTCGCGTAGAGAGATATTCTGTCCTGCCATTCGTCTGTTGAACTCAGGCCCTGAATCAATAGGTCGGGGGGCCCGGGTCACCAGAGGTTCCAAGACCAAGGCACATAAGAGCGGCGAGAGAAGGCAACCCTGACGGGTCCCTCTGCGAAAGGGGAATTCCTTTGAAGTTTTGGCAGTGATGACCACCTGGGCCAGGGGGTCCGCATATAACAGTCGCACCCAGGACAGAAACTTGGGGCCGAAGCCCATCTGTTCCAAAACTGTAAAGGCCTATCAACTGTGTTGAAAGCCATATGAGAATCCAGGGACAAAATAACTGTGTCCGGTTGGATTGTGTGAGGCTACCCCAGCACCCCTTGGAGTCGTTGTAAGTTCAAAGCCATGTTTCTGCCTCGCAGGAAGCTGGACTGATTAGTGTGTACCAGCTTAGCGACAATTTGTATCAGTCTTAGGGCTAACAATTTTGCCAGAATTTTGGCCTCAGCGTTGAGGAGTGAGATGGGTCTGTAAGAAGAGCAGTCCTCAGCCGGTCTACCCTCTTTGTAAATAACTGCTATTGAGGCTAGCATTTGGGGAGCAAACTCTTCTCTTGACTTTCCAAATACATCTTGTGCAAGTACGGCTTTATTATAGGTGCTGGGATGTTGTAGAGCTCTATTGGGAGTCAGGTCCCATTGCTTTGCCGAACCCTATATTGTGAATCACCTGGGCAATTTCATCTTCCGTCGGCACCTCTTCCATAAAGGCTCTATCCTCAGCAGTGAGGGTCGGAAGCCGTAAGTAACGGAGAAGAGCACGAGAATCGCTTACACTTGCCGTACTGGAAGGGATTAGAGGCGTTTTCATAGTGGTCTGCAAAGGCATCTGCAATGTCCTGGAGATCTGTGAAAGACACCTCAGTCCTTGAAAGAAACCCCAGTGACCCACCGACTTGCCCTCTCTCATTTATCTACCCATGCTATTAACTTACCGGCCTCATCAACAAGCTTTTACGCACAATGTTGGGTCGCACAGGTTTGAGGTCTAGGTCATGTCTTGTGTAACCAATATCATTGACTCGCAAACGAGCCTCTAGAGCTAGGATATTGCTCAGAATTTTCTCAACTACTGACCTAGTCTCTTTTTTATATCCCCATTGTCAGTGAGAGGGCAGTTCCTTTAATAACAGTTTTATACGCCTCCCAAAGGGTTTGAGAAGACTCCACTGAGGTTGCATTTTCCCTAAAGTAATTTTCTGAGGCCTTCTTAAGGCCCTCCTTATACCAGGGATATTTAGATACCACTGGTTTATTGCGATACCTCTGTTAGTTCATCATTTATCAATGCCATATTTTGGCCAAATTGGGGAGTGGTTAGATATCCCCCTAGCCAAATGGCATACTTCACGGAAGCACAGAACCTGGTTGGCCAGTGTTAGCAAAAGGTCAATACACGATGGACTACCATGGGCCCCTGAATGAAACGTAAAGTTTTGAGTGGTGAGATTGTGCGGGACCCACACATCTACTATGCCCATGGCTGCAATGAAGTCTGTCAACTGGGTTCAGGAAGGGGTCGGGTGTAATGGGGGCAAACGATCTACAGTATCACAAACGGTCATAATAATAATAATAATAGGCACATTTATAAAGCGTAATGGTTACACTAAAGCCAGTATGTCCCCGCGCTGCAGTAACGTTGCCCCAGATTCTGCTACCCTCCTCTGCTACCCTACTTATCTCGGGGGAAGAGATACGTTTTTAAGTTTTTCCTAAAGCAGCTCTCCTGGACCTCCACCCGGAGGTCCACCGGGAGAGCATTCCAGTGTTTAGCGGCCAGAAGGCGAAAAGACCGTCCACCTATCCTGGCTCTCTTGACAGCGGGTACACACACCAGTCCCACTCCATCTGACCTCAGCTGGCGTGTAGGAACATAAGGAGTAAGAAGATCGGACAGGTACGGCGGAGCCATCCCCCGCTGGATCTGGTGACACACAGAGTGCCTTGAATAAGACTCTTTCCTTTATTTGGAGCCAATGTAATGCAGCCCGTACTGCCCTTGCAGATGACCTTCTAGGGTGCATAGGAATCAGGCGAGCCGCCGCGTTCTGCACGCCCTTAAGTTGGCGCATGCATTTGGTTGTCGCACCCAGATAAAGAATGTTGCCATAATCCAGGCGCGACATCACCAAGGCATGGACCTTAGTCTTTCTGGCCACCGCAAGCAGTAGGTATAATGTTTTCCGTAGGACCTTCGGGACCCCAAAACAGGCGCCTGCCACTCGCCTGGTTTGATAGTCAAAGGAAAGGTTGGTGTCCACCCACACTCCCAGATTCTTTGCCTGCGCACAGGGTGTGGGTGTCGACCCCAGATTCTGGGGCCACCTCGCCAAGGACCACACTGTCGGGGCCCTTCCCACGACAAGCACCTCCATCTTGTTGCCATTCAACTTAAGACAATTCTTTGCCATCCATGCAGCCAGTTCTTGCAGGCATGCAGTGAAGTTGGATAGAGTCGTCTCTGGTGTCTGAGACAGGGAAACCACCAACTGCGGATAAATAAAATCAGCCCCCATTAAGAGTTCACCTGTTGGGAGGTCAAACAGGAGTTTAGCTAAATCTGGGAGAATGACGCTATGCAGGGTTAGAGGGATGTATATGAACAGAATTTGGGTCAGTCCATGACTGATTCACTGTCAAGGGCAATTGATTTTTTTTTTGTAATATTCCTGTCCTTCTAGAACTTGTGAATCCAGCATTAACCACCATCTAATATCCCCAGTGGTCCCGGGCTTTGTAAGTGTTACCCATTAGATGTGCCTCCTGCAGGAGGACCACCCCAGGAGAGTATCATTTGATCCGTTTGATTATGTCTCCCAATCCATTCACAGCCCAAGATAAAATTTGAATGTTGGAGATGGCTTGCATCATCATCTAAGTGGCCTCTCGATAACTTATATGGGGCGGTGAACCATCTCGGATAGTGTTATGGGTAATCCTGTTAGACTGGGACTGTCATATCATATCTGTTCAAGTGTAGTCAAAATATCATAAGTCTGGCACCCTATCGCTAATTGGATTACCATACTATACATTACAACTAATACTCCCCCTTGTTCTCATCATGCTTTCCTGCTTGATGAACTTCGAACTGTCCGCCCCACAAACTCTACAGAGTGTCCGTCGCCCCACCCCAACATGAAACTTAAAGAGGAACTGTGGAAAAATCCAGAATGGCCGCACTCCGCCTCCCTATAAATTAGTACCTTTCATCCCATAATAGTGTGAAACAGGCCTATAGAAGTTAAGAAGGCTACTGTGCCAGTGTACTAATAAACTTCACCCATCCATATAGTTCCATTGCTTCCCTTTCTCCAATTGGTTGGACCCATTGCTCCTTGTCAGCTATGTGCAGTGTACGGGCCGAAGTGTTGCGCTAATGGAGCGTGTCCTGGTGATGCACCTGCTCCATCCTGCTGAGAGTCCCCTGTCTGCTGCTCCAATGAGTATCTGGATCGGTGTCTTAGTCATCCTCGCGGATTAACAGCCCCAGGTTTGCCTACTGTTCTCCACCCCTGCAACCACTCCCAGTGCTCCTCAGGGGTCACAAAAAAACAAGTCTTTCCCTCTGCTTCCACCCTTAGTTTGGCTGGGAAGAGCAGAGCATATTTCACTGCTTTGTCCCTCAATTCTTTTTTGACTTCAGAAAGCTGCAACGTTGTTTCTGAACTTTGAGTGTAAAGTCTGGCAAAAACGTTATACGTGCATTCACATAAGTTACTGGGGGAACAATCCGGGCTGCCTGTAATATTGCATCCCGGTCTCTGGAATTGAAAATTCATGCTATGAGAGGTCGCTGGGGCCCCCTGTCTTAGACGCTCCCCCAGAATCCAGTGAGCTTGCTTGACCGAGAAATATTTAGAAAGGCCTCGAGGTTGCAGCTCTTTGGGTATGAGATCCTCGATAAAGAGGTCTACTGCTGACCCCTCCATGCGTTCTGGAACTCCCAGTATCTGTATATTGTTGTGTCATGCTCTACCCTCACAATCTTCCATTCAGTCCGCCATTGCTGCATTGGCCTCTTGTAGCTCGCGAATTTGACTTTTGAGGGATTTGGGGGCAAGGTGGAGGGAGGCAGTAGTGTCTCCCACCTCCTTTGCTCCTGAACTCATGGTCCGTAGATCTGCCCTCATTAGTGACACCTCGACTTTGACCGAATCTATGCATGATTCCAGCGAAGACCTTATTCCCTGTATTGCTGCCATGATATCCTGTAGTGTCAGGGGTTCCCCTCTGTGGGTGGCAGCACTAAAGCTTGCATCTGTTCCCGGGCCTCACATCCAGGCCCTCATCATCCGTTAGGATGAAGTGATCTAGTTTTGTTTGATGGGCGCCCGCTAGCCTTTACTGCCTGTCATGTTAACCCTGTGGGGCTATAGTAGGAGGGGTAAAAAAAAGAGGGGGTATTCACCGCGGCCTGTCTGTGGGTAAAGGTTTACACATTGCAGCCTGTTGGTTTTTCCGCTGCCCCAAGACCAGAGCCCCTACTCTCACACACCTCCACTATAGGCTCCAATGTACCCCTCTCGAAAGTCTAGGGTCAACCGGTGGGTTCAATGAAGGGTCTGAGTTCAGATGATCAGTTCTGGACCAAAGTTATGCAAAATAATAATGCAGACCTCCCTGCAGGTTCAAAGGAGAAAAATTAAAGTGGCTTTGCCAAGTGCCTGAGAATGGCTGCTACGTCACTGTGCAAGTGTTGCACTGTAGCCCTGACCAATGCTTGCACTGGGCCTGTCAGATCGCACCCGGCAGTGTCTTCTTTGGCAGTATTCCGGGGGGAGGGGACATAGGTGCCCCCGTCCTGCTGAGTTAATGAGAATGACACTCGGTACTCAAAGCCGCAGTCGGGCCCGTGGTCAATGCAGCCCCCACTGGATCCTCCACAACAGGTGCTGGGTCAGAGAAAGAGTGCAGGAGACTCCTCTCAGCCCGGGTCAGCACTCTCCTTCGACCCCGACCTCAAGCACCAGCCTGCGCCCGCAGTTGCTGGCCATGGAAATCCTCCAGCAGCCATAGGTCACTTTACGGCAGTGCCTCACGTCATGGACCAGGCAGCAACAGCCCCGATATCTCTGCCTCAGCTCCAATCAGCACTGCTGGGCTCCTACGGTTCCCCTCAAGCATGCGATCACGGTGGCATAATCTGAATTCGGGGAGAGGACAGATGAATTTCGAATTTTGCTGGGAAAAAGTGGCGGGGCAACAGAGCCGCTCTACGATGCAGCCATCACTGTGGCTGATTGCCCCCCCACGCCCTTCCCACACTGGGGTAAATGTACTCTCAACAAATATGACACATTCTTTTTTGATTTTCTCCCAAACTTCTGGCGATGAGTCTTCCGCGATTGCTGTCGCTACCCAGCCTGCTGCTCTCTTTTGGGTGTACACAGACCCACCCATGCTTGCCCTGGTTCACTCTCCTTCAACAAATCCTCTCTTCCCGCCTCACACAAAGTGCGAAAGGCCTTCCTAAACTCCTTGTTCCTGTCCATTGCCTTTATCTACAAGCTATATTTTTAAACCTTTGTCCTAATAAATAATCCCTAACATTCCTACCTGGCAGAAAATACTGCCTCGCGAAAGCACTGTCCCCTCCTGGCACTCCTCACTAACCTACCTTCCCGCCTAAAACTACCTAAAATACCCCCTAACTAAGCCCCACCCCTAAACCTACCTACCTCTCCTGCAATGTGGTCTGGGCAAACTATGTGAAGTCACCCAGGGGGAGACCAGCTGATGCAGCGCCGGGACCCTCCTAGCCGAGGCAGCTGTTCGCGCTATACAAAACTCTGTATTATTATTATTATTATTATGCTACGCTCCCCCCAGGTCCCTTCATTAGCACCCACATATAACAAATACCATGGAATGAGGCACTCAGAGATTTTATGTGTCACCAGATTTCTATTCAAATGTTCCACCAGAAGGCAACACTGCGCTGCTTGCCTAAATAATGAATAAAAAACTAAAGAATATCTAGCACCCTTCATAGGTAGCAGTAGGTTACCTGTCACCTAAACTGTCATAAATAAATTTCACTGCGTTTCTTTATGAAAAATCAGCAAAATCAAAACTTTTAAACACCCTGTCAAGATAGGAAACAATAGGGAAACCAGGAAACGAAAGGGGAGAAGAGAAGGGAAATGCAGGACTTGAGTCAAATCAAAAAAACATACTACACTCTTATGGAGTCACACTGTGCTGCAAATGGAAACATATAATTCCAGGATCCCATAAATTGGGGGATCAAACAATGGCAGCAGAAAGGGGTTGAGTCATGAGAAGCAAGCAATCCAATTATGCATATATATTTTTTTTTATTCTACCATGTGATAGGAAATCTGATGGGCTAAGACGTACTGAAGAGATCTTTGTGTACATTTCAACTTCCATGTTATAATAGAAGTAAAATAACTGGTGGTCTGTGAACTTGCTGAAGAGGTCTATGTGCAGTCTAGGCACAACATAGAATAGCACATAGGGTTAATGTGTCTGTTGCCAGCACAGTGTATCAAATTCAGGTCCGTTATTTGCATTGTGTGTAGCTAGCTTAGTGGGCTACTGCTTCTGTTGCTGAGATCCTTCGATTACCTGCAGGTCACACGTTACAATCTTTGTAATATAGCTTAGTGAATTATGAACTCACTCCAAGGAACTGTATGCAAACTACAATACATAAGTTTAGAGCATTATTGTTTTTTCTCAATCTTTGCACTGGGCACAATAAGCACTTGTCACTGAACCATTGGTGCCTATCCAAGTTTAATACCCAGATTGATGTTTTTGTGTATTAGGATCACAGGCCACATCAAGATGCTCCAGATGAACCTCATCTTCCCTCCCTCTAAAAGGAAACACAATGTGCCTTCCCCTTTGTAGGAGTGCAGTCTACTCTACCTGCTCTATTTTCCTATAAAGAAGTGAAACATATTCAAAAGTTGTATGTGCTCATTTGAAAGCGAGAATGTTTTTAGTGTAGTTCATATATCCCTGAGAGGCTCTACGCATTAGAATAATATACACTATAGTTTTGAAATAGGACTGAGGTCAGTATGTCTCTATCGAGTATATTAAACTTAATTGTGTGTGTACCAGCTAGCTCAGAGGTCACTAGAAACTTTCTCGAATAAACAAGTAGGGATTCGTTTCTGACAACCGCATAAACATGAAAACTTTGTTTCCCTTAGAGTCGGAACAATATCTTCAGAGTCCTGAAAACAATAGATAACTATTTCACTCAGTCAATCGTGCATGCTTCGTTTCTAAAGAGGTGCAGAGAAATATAGAGATGGGGCGTTACAATAAAAAGGGGTTTATTGAACAGTCTTATTTCTCATGCAAGAGATATTAACTGCTACAATCGTAAGACAGAATGCGAAGTATAATGTGTACAGCGTTAACAGTAATATAAAATAGTACTGTAATAGCATGATCCGTAGCTATGACATATATAAAAATACATACATAAATAACACAGGCTAAAATACTCAACTGGTGTTTCTAAAATAATCCTACCCCAGTATACCTAACCTAAGTCTAGTACGAGGAAAGAAGTCGATGCTGTGTTAGCTATAGTTTAGTTTTGCAAAGAATTGCCAAAGGTTTCTCTAGGTTCTAATCAGCTCCATACCTTAGAATGAGAGAGGTTGGTATCTCTTTCCCGGGACTCGATTTCCCAACACCCCGCAAGGGGAGTCAGAAACACTGGAGCTGGATTCTCGGCAGGAGGATGACAGCGTCAGGTCAGTGTGTCAGCTTGGGAGATGACTTCCTTCTGGACCTGCTGTGGCGAGCTGTGTCTTGCAAGTAGGTAGTCTAACTGCACCGAACCACACCGTGCTTTGCCATAGCAAGTGAAGGTATATTTATACCTTGAAGGTGTTTAGGAATGCCAGTGTTGACGTAAAAGTCAGGCATATGAACGTCATGAATGAACCCCTAAGTAATAGATGTTCATGCATAATAAATGAGTTCTTGGAGAAATCAATATCCAGGCAAGGGGAAGTCCCTAAAGCTTAAAAGTCTGGTTTTTCAAGAACTCGTTGTGATGTAGATGAACGGAAGGAAGTAGCCATGCCTGTATTTGGGTAGCATGGACTATACCTAAATAAGGACTGCATTTCTATGCCTATATAAGGGCAATGTGAAATATACCTATATAAGGGCATTAATCAGGAAATTCATACGGAATATAAATCGATACACAACACCCACTCCACTTTCATATGTACGACATTACTAGATCCTAAACATGATAACATATCTAAAATATATCTACACACGAAGTGCTAAAAGCATGTTTCAAATACATTGTAAATGATGTATTCAAACTAGTTGTAAGCATAAATTGCAATGGTGCTTGACACATTTAAAGCAATGTTCCATTCTAAGCATATGTTGATATTTGAAATGCAAATTGAATAAATCATGAAAATATATATTTATGAAATGGCTCGTAAATACAGAGGAAAAGGGGCCAGCACCATTTCTTGTCAGATTACATAAAACTGTAAAAAATTTACTCATAGGAAAAAGTTCCAAAGTTAGTACTTTGTTTTTGAAAAATGTAGTCAGTGTTAGGATTTGGAGAAAACATGAAATCTTCTATGTCTGTAGACAAAAGTCGCCTACTATCGTAGGTGAAAGTTAGATTACCTCGTTTAGAAGATTAACTCCACATAGATGAGAACTATCGCCTTCAGCATTAGTCCCATCAGCAATGTTCGTATCGGATGGTACCTGCGTGCCTGTTTCCTCTCGTACCCCAGCAGTTGCAATTTTCGTCTGTTAGATCAGGTTCTCACTAGACCTTGGCACACCTGCCATGCTCGTGCTCTTAGACCTGTCTGCAGCATTTGATATTGTGTCCCATACTAAGTTATAACAAGGTTTACAAGATATTGGGATTCATGGGTCAGCCCTGACGTGGTTCCAGGATTTTTTGAAGGAGAGAGTGCACAGTGTTGTGCTTGGAGTGTATAAATCCCAGCCAAGGATGGTCAACATAGGAGTGCTGCAAGGGTCATGTCTGAGCCCTACTTTATTTAACATTCATGCGGCACCCCTTGCGAACGTCATCAGAAAATATGGATTTGACATTCTATCATATGAAGACCATACTCAGCTAGTTCTGTCCTTAGAGCAAGATCTTGACAAAGCAAAGTATCGCTTTTAAATGGGTATGAAGGAGATTGTCAAATGGATGGCAGATTACTTCCTTCAGTTAAACCCAGGGAAAACAGAGATTGTTCAGTTTGGGAAGGCCCAAAACCTGTGGTCCCCAGATTTATGGCAGCCTGAGTTGGGCACGCCCCCTATCCGAAGCAAGGTAGTTAAAAATCTGTGGGTCAAGTTAGATCCGGTACTTAAAATGAAAGAGTATTTGCACTTTTAGGTAGCCTTTTTCTTCCTTTCCATTTTTTCCTTTTTCTGTTTAGTTCTAATTTTTATGTTGAATCTGATTTTGGTGGAGGTTCTTGTGAGTGTAGTAGAAATTGTTTCAACAAACTTCAATGAAATCATGTATGTATTTGTCGTAGCCCTGATGAAGTCTTGGGTCAATTCCATAAGATGAAACATGTGTTGGCACAGTGGCTATCTGTTTCTTGAGATGAAGAACAGAAACATCTTGGAATAAAGCATTGAAAGAAGAACAGTGAAAAAAACTACTGTGTGGACTTGATTGTGTCACTATATGAGGGTGACTCAGGACATTGGTTTTTCTTGTACTTTGTGTGAGCAGACAAGTGTTTACACACACTTAACAACGAGGGGTGGTTGTTGTTTCAATTTCCTTGGAGCATCCTCACATTTGAGAAGATCTAATTGTTGCCTCTTAGATTTTATAGTTACATTGCGCAATCTATACCCTACTACCCCGTTTCCTTGGTTTTTTCAAAGAAAGAGCTAGTCCTGTCTACTACGGGCACCTGTTTCCTCATACTACATTTACTCAAGAAGGAATTTCCATTTCTTCCACTATTGGCCAGGAAAAACTTAGTGCAAGGTCTGGTTGTGAGCCGACTGGATTACGGCAATGTACTATTGGCGTCTGCCAATGAGTCCCTATATTCGAAATTGAAGTCGTGCAAAATACAGCTGCCGGGCTGATTTGCAATCGGCTGCTCAGAACGACCTCAGCTCCCCTCTTAAAATCCCTTCACTGATTACCAGTAAGGAAAAGGATAACTTTCAAACTGTGCTGTTTAGCCTACAAAGTCCGGTTGGAGAAAGGCCCTGAATATGTGTCAGAAGCTCAAACCTATTATCCTGCTAGGAATCTGGGTTCCAGTGAGAAAGAGCTACTGAAAGTCATGCACATTTGTAGATCTAGATGCAGTGGAAGGTCTTTTTCTAATTTGGCCCCCACCCTCTGGAACAAAATGACACTCTCTGTTAGAAGCTGTCTAAACTATCACACATTCAGGAAAGCACTAAAAAGAGCACTGATTTAGATCTGGTCTCTTCTTGCTTTACTGTACTGACGTTGTGCCGAGATACCCCGGTTGGGGTGATTTGTGCGCGTTATCAAGTTAAATCTTTCATTCAGTCATAGCGCTCACTTATTCTTAGTGTAGGGACATATGTTCATGTATTTGGTGAAGAAAGCAAGGGCCAGGCACAGAAATTAGCTTCAAACTATTGCTGTATGCAGGCATTGCTTCTTTCAAGAAATAGGGATACAAAACCAGCGGGGTTTGCTCAAATCACCCTCCTATACCTGGGCAAAGAAACTACATGTTATGCAGAAAAAATGGTATGGAGGAACAAATATCTCTTCATTTACTTCATCGTATGGGACATCAAACTACCCTATCAATGGTACATTGTCCCATTTCAATTTATGAAGAACCAATTCAAACAATATACATATGACAAAGACTTTCTTTGAAAAAATCCATCATTATTTTTTGTTTTTTAACTGAAAGACATATATATATATTTTTCTGCGCCTTGATTTGATCACACTATGGTTGCACGCGGTTTTAGTTAGTTGTGAGTCATTTTGCACTTCTTACTGTACTTTATTTTGCACAAACTTGTAAATCGGGTGCAGATAATACCTTTGCCACGTGGGGGAAAGGGGGAAATGTTTTTGCTCTGGGATTGTGTTTTTTTACTTGCAGTTGTTACAGCAAGGAGTAAATGACCTCCACAGAATGTTGTGGAAGCTCAGCTAGATAGATTTAAGACCCTAGTTTCTACTTCATGTCTATACGGTCAGTGATTTCCCCAGACATGGCTACCAATGCAGCTTTCAGATAATAAGTGATTTTTATTTCACCAACTATATGGCATGTATCAACTTTTGTGATTTTTTTTAATCGAAATAAAGTTTTTTGAACTTGATAATAAGTTGTTTTAGTGTTATCTGATCCAGGAGTGACTAAAATGTGATCATCATTCTTACAGCATTTGACCTATAACCTTGACTTGTCGAATTTAATTGGCCTTCAACCAACAGGTCAATTTCCTCACTTCAACTTATTTCGACACTTCTCATGGCCACAACCAATTCAATTCTAGACCAGTGACAATACAAGCAGATCTCCCAATAAGGTGAGAGGCAGATTTGATGATTAAATTCCAGTTTCAAGTTGCCAAGATTGATGGCTCTTAAATCCTCACCTCTCACCGGAAAATGCGTATATCTAATTACACAGTCACAATTATTGAAAAAAACATAAGGATGTCATAAAATGAATGTTTCCCTCTCAATATATATTTTAAAGTATTGCTTTTGCAGTAGATTTAGTAGTATCAAACTGATAACTTTCCAAATACCATAAAAAAGTGCAGCACGGATAGTGCAATGCACGTAATGGACCATGGAGGGGCCTTCGAAGAGAAGAAAAAGTATGTTAGAGTACCTTTAACCTGTGACCCAGCTGAAAGACACCAGAGAAATTGCCCTGATCTCTGATCATCTAAAATTGAAGGCAACACTACCTACGCTGGCCTGGACCATGTTCTATGATCTCGCTACATCACCTAGTACTGCATGAAGGTACACCACGTCTGGTGCTCTGCCAAAAAGCATACCTCCCATAAATCTCCATTCTTCAGTGGGGCAGTGGTAAGCTCCAGTTGACCCTCAGACTACTGCTCTCTTATGTTTCTTAGACCTATCTGCATGTAGTTTTGTCTGCCAGCCCTAGCACAAGCACTAACAGAGTAATAGACATGGGCACATCAGGCAAGGCATACGCTTGGCTGAGTTCAACTGCCTACCCTGCCTCTGGCTTGGCCAGGGCCGGCTTTAGCGCTGGTGGCACCCAGTGCGATAATCACTTTTGGCGCCCCCCCAATCCCCATGACCGCCTCCTCGGAATTCTCTCATTACCACTGGGCAAAAGTGTCCCTCATCTCTCTAATCATGAGACATTGCTAAATACAGCACCCCTCCTGAAGTTGCGCCCCCTCCACAGTTCAGCGCCCTGTGCTGCCACACCAGTCGCACTGCCCTAAAGCCGGCCCTGGGCTTGGCCCTTGATCCAGTGTAGCTGGTGAGCCAAAAAAGTCAGCCCACGAGCCCAAGCATGCCAGGCATTTCAGACTTTCCCTGCCTGATGTCGTTTATCAAAGACAAAAAATGCTTTTTTTCCCCTCTACATTTACTTTTAATGACTGCCCATCAAGGCAGTGCTACACACTCCTCTAAACTAGATTACAAAGGCTGAAGATAAAACTTGTTTTTAAATTGGAAAATGGTCTTTATCATATTATTAAATGCCATGCGTAGTGTGATTTAAATGCGTAGGGGCAGATTTACAAGCCCCTTGTGCCATCTTTACGACACCGTTGGTCACTTCTGTGACGCAGCGGCATCGTAAACGATGCGCCACTATGCAACATATTTACAACGTGACTCATCTAGGAAGATGCGTCACGTTGTAAAGCCCTGCGCTACATTATACCTGCGTCAGGTATAATTTATGCAGGGTGGGAGTTCCGTCGCAAGGAAGCCTCGTAAAAGTGACTCAGTGAAATCTACAAGATTTCACGGATTGACTTTTAAGCCGCCACTGCGTCAAAACCTTGCGCCTGCTTGAAGCAGGCGTAAAGAGTGACGCAGCATGGCCGGAATAGGCATTCCTGACCATTGCTGGAGTTGCGTCGTGCTTACGACATGACTCCAGCAATGCCTTGCCTTTCTGACAGAAGATGTGTCACGCATCCGTCTGTCCTTGCCCCATGGTGTGCCGCATTGCAAAACGAAACAAAAGGGGATCGCTTTGTTCTCCCTAAGTTGGCAGGGTATGCTCAGACGTGAGTCCCTTGCTCGAAACCGGTCTCAGGATGCTTGTTTCCGGTCCAGGGAAGACATGGCTTGGCAGTTCGGGCTGGACTGTTCCCATGAGGCACAGGCTCAGACTGATTTGCATATGGCCATGTCTGAACTGGGGTGGCTGAGTGAGCTAAAGAATGGTGATGGATTACACCCAGATCAGTTGACTGGGGGTGAGTGTTTGATTTGCTCAAACGCTCCGTCCATCATCCCCTTTTGTATCGCTTTGTTCGCCCTAAGTTGGCAGGGTATGCTCAGACGTGAGTCCCTTGCTCACTTGGCCACTGGATTCAAGATAGCCGGGCTGAAGACGGCTGGAATGCAAGAAACCGTTCCTCTGAAGCGTTTTTCCGGTCTAGGGAAGACATGGCTTGGCAGTTCGGGCTGGACTGTTCCCATGAGGCACAGGGTCAGACTGATTTGCATATAGCCATGTCTGTTCGCCCTAAGTTGGCAGGGTGCGCTCAGAGTCCCTTGCTCACAATCGTCCACTGTGCCATGCTTCTTACCCAGCCACGTAAGTGCTTTCCTAAAAGAAGGCACGTACAGCCGACCTTGAGACCGATTAACTCCTCTGGTCGCACACTGACGCACAGTGACTGGTTGGATGCGCGAGGCCGACCCCCTTGGGGTCTGCGTAGGGCCTGGACCGAGAAAGCGACTGGCCCCAAATGAGGAAGCAGAGTAGACCCAGAAATGATGCTCGCCTCGTCACCGAACTGAGGCTGCGCTCTCTCCGTGTAGCTATCCGACCGCGGCTTGGCGATGGGCGTCTGCACGCCTGGGGCCTATCCATAGAGGCAGGGAAGGCTCACAGATGTTTCTGAACCGCTGCAGCCCCGCTGCCAGGCCCTGCTCCCAGAAGACGGCGCAGACACGTCGTTCATCCCGGCTCAGCAGCTGCTGCTTTCCGGCCGCCAGAGTCCCTGTCACTTCCAAAATTGCCACCTCTGGGGTACTTTTGACTCCGTTCTATCCCCACCCCCCTTTTTCCGCTGCCTCGCATCAAACCGCGAAAACTGAAATCACAGATGAGATGACTTTAATACACAGGACGACTACATTCAGACTGACTCGTTCACTTTGTGCTCACACGCAGTTCACTTAACACAGGCCACCCAAAATGTATTGATTGCAAGGAATCAGTCGATCTAATTTTCTTACAATTGCGGACCTGGGTACCACGTCGGAATTCGGACTATGTTAGGGTCAGAACCTAAGGAAACACCAGGCCTATAGAAATAGGTCTGGATAAATGTATTTTACATTTCCTAAGAACTGCAAAATTATAGAGCGGAACAAAGCAAATAATCAGAATGTGAACAACTATTATTTGCAGCAACTGTGATTTTTTTAATGCTTTATTTTAGCACAGATTATGTCCTCCCGTCAACAATTTTGCACAGGGGCGTATTTCATGCTACGGTATAGCAATACATTTTTTGGGAGAAATTCTACATAATTTTCCTGAAATTTTGCACAGTTGCACAAAACCACATTTCATCAAAATAAAATAAAAAAAACATAAATTACCAAAAAAGATTTTTTAAAAAGTAAATAAGTTAGCTTTATGTACAGCAACTCTTGAAAGCCCGGGTTTCTAAATATGTATCCATGCTTGTACATATGGACTTCGTATAATGCAATTTTATGTCTCTTTATTGGTTTTCATATGCATGCATACCTTTTTTACGTGGTTATGTAACAATATTTTTTTATTACTTTGCTCCTACTAAAGATAAAATAAAAAATCGACTCCCTCCAATTTACTGCTCTGTATCTCAGCCTATACACCTTTCAATACAGCCTCTACCTCTACTTTCTCACTCATCCCAGGCCTAATTGGACTATTATGATTTCCCAAATAACCCTTTCTGGACTCTTCCCTCATCTATCCCTCCTTTGACTCATCCAGAGTCTAATTTTACTGCTAAGGTGTCCCGGATGGCCCTTTCTGGATTCTTCCCTCATCTATCCCTCCTTAGACTCATCCCAGACCTCATTTTACTTCTACGATATCCCAAAGAACCCTGTCTAGAATCTTCTCTCCTCTATCCCTCCTTTATACTATTCAATCCAACTAAAAGACTCACATTCCCACCCCTCAAATTAGCAACTTCTATTTCCCTCTCCTAATGCACCACTAATCCACCTTGGGTTTCAGAGTAGCGTGCTCCTCGCCGATAAGTGCTTTGACGCCTCGTCCGTGGTAGTAAGCGATATATAAATACAATTGCAATTACATGAAGAGGAACAACTTGCAGTGATCGTGTTTACCTCCTGTTGTTTCACATTGAGTATGGAGGAGTTAGCTCCAGAATGTATTTAGCTGGTGTTAACATGCACTTTTTTTGCCATGCCCAAAATATTGCTGTTATCCTTAAAGCAAGCGGAATACAATAAGTGAGTAGAATTAATTTACCACACGTTTATCATGCTTTGCAGGCACTCTGACTAAGATCTGCATTTACAAAGCTTACATGTGGTATGTAGACTTGCACCTGATTCATTATACTCCCGTTTTGCGGGGCCCTAATAGCGATTCATAGCGAATCGCTATTAAGGACTCGCAAAACGGCATTCATGTAGAAATTGAATGAAAAAATGCGATTCCTACATATTCCTTATTTACGATTAGCAAATTGCTAATCGCAAATAAGGAATAACTCACCATTCATTCCTATGGGCCAAAAGGCCCATAGGAATGAATGGGGAGTATTCCTTATTTGCGATTAGCAATTTGCTAATCGCAAATAAGATAGCGATTTGAAGGGTGCCAGAGGTGTCCAAAGGACACCCTGTAGCACCCCTCAAATGAAATTTTACACAGGTGTTGCACACACACATGTCCAAAGGACATGTGTGTGTGTAACATGCAGCTCAGAAAATGCATTTAAATGCATTTTTCTGAGTTTTCGCAATTTACCACGAGGTCTGACCTCGCGGTAAATTGCGGCAAAAAATTGCGAATTCGCAAAATTAAATTGGATGTTGAATTGCATTTAAGGAATCTCAAATAGAGATTCCTTAAATGTCATTCCTCGCAAAATTGCGAGATCGCAATTAGCGATTTTTACATTTGGGATGCTGAATCCCAAATGCAAAAATCGCTCTCGCAAAGGGCCAGATTCTCAGAATTTGGCTCTTTGCGAGCGCTATTTTCTTTGATGAATCGGGCGGTTGGTTTTCCATCCCTGTGACCTATCCATCCCCATAGTCAGTAGCTTTGATTTGGCTCTATCTTCTACAGAAGTTGTTAACATCCTGATCCGATTTGCAGAAGTACATTGATATGTATGCAAAACACTACTGTCTCTCTCATAAACATGCTCTTGGCTGGTGTTTGGGCAAAATATTGTAGAAAAAATAGTGTAAACAAAATATCGAGGACAAAAACATTATGAAGATAAGATTCTATGGGTAAGCATAGTTTTACTATACTTACCTCCACATGTATGTACCTTGACGATATATACCTTCAAGGTATATGGATGTGGAGTTAAGAACAGTAAATCTATACTTACCTATTTGCACTTACCTTCTCGATATTTTGGCCTGTGATATTTTTGACACGATATTCTGACCACATAATATTTTTAACATTGATATTCTGCAAGACAACCCTCTTGGTCATTTCTCAATGATACTTGTACCTCCATCTGATTATTGGGGTATAACAATCTTACCAAAAATATAATTTGGCACTAACGACTCATACTTGGTGGCACATATGGAACTCACTGAGGTTAAAGCTACATACATTGACAACCATGCAGAAGAGAGGGGTCACATACACATATAATTCTCATCCTCATTCTCGCCTGATCACTTTACTTGCTTTAACAGAGGGCAATGAGATGTTTTGTTGGATAGTCATCATCCTGAGAGGCCTGAATGCATTGCTCCAAAAATAACAAGAAGAATCTATAGATGAGGTAAATTGAAGAGCAAGTTTATTTACCAGCAGCCGACTGGATGACAGAACCATGCATGCCTTAACCACGCGTTTGTTGCAACCATGGCCTCTCTACCACGCATGCCTTTACCAAGCATGCCTTCACAAATAATTTTGTTGTCAAGGCATGATTGCTAAGGGGTATATGTGCGGTAAAGATCACACCCCAGCTCCCCCTGCCCTGAGCCCTAGAATTTGATCCTCCTGTGTTGTAATATTATCCGTCCCTGCTCTATTAACTACCCTGAGCACTAAAACCAGCCCCATAGCCCAAAAAACTACCCTGACCCCAGCACCCCATCCCTGAAAACTACCACTGCCCTGACCCCTAAAATTAAGCCCCCTGCCTTAAAAATACCCCAACCCCAGACCTTTACCTTGAGCCTAAAAGTAGCTCCCACCCAAAAACCTATCCCTACACCCCCTTGTCCACCAGCCCAACTTACCAAGCCGTGTCTTTGTCCTTCTTCCTGCCACAATCCTTCCGGTTCCCCTTCCCGCTCATCCGCTCAGGCATCTAGAACATCAAACGCCTTAACGACACATATGCAAGGTTAAGGCATATGCCTGGTTAAGAAAACAAGTTACTTACCTGTAACTTTGGTTCCCCAGTATTGGTACTTTCATAGATTCCCATGCTTTGTATCATTCCCCGTCATCGGAATGGGAGCCTCGGTAAAAAGAAAATACCATAGCAGTAGGTACAAAAAAGAAACCTAGGCCTACTCTATTATTATTATCTCATTTTGTAGCCTATCCGCCTCTTTTTGTAAAAGAGACCAAAAAAGTTGCAACAACCAATCAGAATAGCCTCACCCCCTAGAACTCTCCTGAGAGAGCCTCAGATTTTTGTAGCCGTTGTGTAACAGTAACTACTTCTGCTGAAGGCTGAGCTTTCCCAGGGGAGGAGGGTGGGCGCATGGGAATCTATGAAAGTACCAATACTGGGGAACCAAAGTTACAGGTAAGTAACTTGTTTTCTTGCCCCAGTATTGGACTTTCATAGATTTCCATGCTTTGTATCAGAGTAGCTAGCATTAAACAACAAATGCACATTTTGTCCTATGCATATCAGCATAAAACAGTACAAGTATTCTCATAGATAGTCAAAATTCTTTGTAACAATAGATAGGCAATATTATCAAATACAAAATGTACAATAAAGGAAGGAGGGATAGAAGGGAAAGCTCACCGCTCACTGGAATAAATTCCTCAGGACCGCTTGTCCGACTGCTGTGTCACTCTTCATGGAAGAATCCAAACAGTAGTGTTTCGTGAATGGATGGGCACTGCTCCATGTCGCTGACCTACAAATGTCCTTGATAGGGACACCAGAGAACGGAGCCGTAGATGACGACACTGATCTCGTAGAATGAGCTTTGATTCGTCCTTTCAGCGGCTTCCCTGCCGCTTGATGACAGAAAAGAATTGCGCTGGCAATCCAACGTGATATACCCTGCTTTGACAGGGGCAAACCTTTTCTTGGGGGCGCCAAAAGCGACAAAAAGCTGCAATGTCTTCCTGAATTCTTTTGTACGTGAAGATAGAACTTTAAGCATCTTTGGACATCCAAATTGTGGAGAGACCTCTCCGCCAGAGATGAAGGTCGAGGAAAGTAAGACTTTAGCACTATAGGCTCGTTTAGATAAAAATCCGGAGAGACTTTTGGGATAAATTTTGGATTTGTCCTTAAAATCAAAGTTTCCTTTTTGAACTGTAAGAAAGGTTCAACAATCGTGAGAGCTTGAAGTTCCCCAACCCTTCTAACTGAGGTTATCGCCAGAAGAAAAGCAATTTTCCATGACACAAACTTCATGTCAGCTTTATGGATTGGTTCAAATGGAGCCCTCATGAGGTGGGCTAGGACCAGGTTTAGTTGCAAATCGGAGGAGGAGGTCTCACCGGAGGAAAAGCTCTGAATAGACCTTTCAGGAATAGCTTGATCACTCTCGCTGACCAAAGAGAAGGACCAGAGGTTGTTAGTCTGAACCTCGAGATCGCTGCCAGATGCACTTTAATGGAAGAGTGTTGAAGACTTGGCCAAAAACAATATGTACGGTAAGATCTTATGAGGAGCCGAAGTAAAAGGGTGAAGATTTTCCTTTTGACACCATGTACAAAAACGCTTCCATTTTACTCGATAAGTCCTGTTTGTACTAGGAGCCCAAGCTTGGGCTAAAATGTCCTTGCAATCTTGAGGAATATCTAAAGCACTGAACTCCCGGTGTTTAGGAGCCAAGCTGTCAATTGCAGAGAGCTTGGTTCCGGATGCATCACTTGGCCCTGGGACATCGTCAGCAGGGTAGGAATGGGACGTAGGAGAACCTGATGACCCTGAGACAGAAGGAGGAGCTCTGTGAACCAAAATTGGCAGGGCCAAGCTGGGGCTATTAAAATCATGGTGCAGGGTTCTGTCTTGAGTTTCCTCAGTATCCTTGGTATCAAAGGAATCGGTGGAAAGTCGTAAAGAAATGTGCATGACCAGGCTATCGAAAGGGCATTCCCCAACGACCCCCGATGGAGATACCTGCTTGCGTAGAATTGGCATTTCTTGTTCTCTGGGGTCGCACACAGGTCTATAAGAGGAGTGCCCCAACGAGAGAATATCTTTCGAGAGTTCTCTGATCCAATTCCCATTCGTGGGAGACCGACCTTAGGCGGCTCAATGACTCCGCTTCCACATTGAGTGAACCTGGAAGATGTTCTGCTGAGAGAGAAATCTGGTGACGGATAGCCCATTCCCAGATTTCCTGTCCCTCCCTTGAAAGAAGTTTGGATTTTGTTCCGTCCTGCTTGTTCACATAGTGCATGGCCGTCGTGTTGTCTGTACGCACCAGGCCTGTAGAACCCCGAATCTTTGGAAGGAAAGCTTGTAGAGCCAAACAAATTGCTTGTAGCTCCAGTAGGTTGATGTGAAATGTGAGAAGCTCTGGAGACCAGTGATCGCTCACTTGAAGATCCTGTAAAGTCACTCCCCAGCCTTTCAGAGAGGTATCTGTGGTCAGAACTAACGGAGAGGGAGGAACCGTGAAGGAGAGACCTTCCTCGATATTACTTGCTATAGTCCACCACATGACTGCTTTCTTCATGATAGGAGTAATCTTTATCCTGTCCTCGAAGTACCCCTCTGCCTGACACCATTGCATGTCCAGTTGTTCCTGCAGAGGACGCATGTGAAGCCTGCCATGCGGAATCAATGCAATGCAAGATGACATCGACCCTAGAAGGGACTTGTACTGACGGACTGAAATAATTTGTTTCCTTTGAAATCGGTTGGCAGAAAGTATCAGTTTGTTCTTTCTCTCCTCTGAAGGGAAAGCTTTGCAATGAGTAGTATCCAGAATGGCACCCAGAAATCTTGCCGACCTGGACGGACGAAGGACAGACTTGCTTCTGTTTAGACCTAGACCTAGATGACTGAAAAGTTGAATACAATCGTCAACTGCTTTTGAAGCTGTTTGAGAGGATGGAGCTTTTATCAGCCAGTCGTCCAGGTAGGGAAACACCTGCAGAGACTGTCTTCTGAGAAAAGCCACCACTGGTGCCAATACCTTTGTAAATATCTGCGGTGCAGATCTTAGTCCGAAAGGTAGGACTCTGAACTGAAAATGGCTCTTGGCTACTGTGAAGCGAAGATACCTCCTGTGGGCCGGATGAACAGAAACATGAAAATATGCGCCCTCTAGGTCCAGAGTTGCCATATAATCGCCAGGATTTAGGAGACACAATATATCCTGGAGAGAAACCATCTGAAAAGACAGTTTTATGAGATAGGTGTTGAGCTCTCTCAGGTCTAGAATTGGGCGCCACTTTTCTTCTGTCTTGCGAACCTGGAAAAACCTGGAATAGAATCCTTTCCGGCGTTGGGTCTGAGGAACTGATTCTATCGCTCCTTTGATGAGCAGTTGTTGAACTTCCAAATGTAGAAGATTTAGATGTTTTGCTTCCGTGGCGCGAGGAGCTCTGGATGGTGGCAATTTCTGAAACTCCAGTGTGTAGCCGAATTGAATTATGTTGAGGACCCACCGATCCGATGTAATAATTTTCCAGTTGTGGAGATAATATGATATCCTGCCCCCCACTGATGTTACTAGAGGGGAAGGAACTGTAGGCAGAGCCATGAAGCCGCTATTGTCTTTTAGAAGTATCTCTTCCCTGACGTCCCTGTCGCCCTCTTGATGGTTGGCGAGAGAAAGACGCAGATTGACCTTGACGCTGCGAGTATTGGGGCTTGTATGACTGAGAGGACTGTGAGTACAAAGAGAAGCGTTGTTGATTGCCACCTCTGTACGATGAAAAACCTCTCCCTTTCGCACCCCTGAAAGGAACTTTGCGGTATTGCGGGACCTTTCCGTGTCCTTCTTTTTAAAAAAAATTTTTTTTAAAAACCTTTATTGTACAGTTCAATAGAATTACAAGCACGGGCCAACAACCGCAGGGGCCGGCCGCAACACAAGAATAAGACCCACTATATAATCAATAACACCGCTCTTCAGCCGACAACCCTGAGGTCCGACAGCGAATCAGGAGGAACATTATATTGAACTCTCAACACGTTACAGGATAAGACGAAGGTTTCATTTTATGTTTAACCCCCCCCACCAACCTAAAAAGCAAGGAAAAAGAAACAGACATATCTGGTGCCATACATTCAAACACTATGATAAAGTGAGCAGGTACAAAAATAGAATAATCACAGATCAATTTAAAAGGAACGACCGAGACGCATGCGCTAGCAAGCACAAAACAGGATGTACGACAAAGCAATCTATAACCCAACGCAGTCGCCCGCACACAGACCCCGCCCACCCATTGACGCCAGGATAGAAAAAGAAGTACGGTTACCAGATACTGGAATACATACGAGATCAGGATAATACCCCAACGTTATGAAAAGAGAGCGAAAGGAAAGTGTGAGATAAAGAAACCATAAAAACTAAACTAACTAACAAAACTATAGACCCATCCCCCCCACCCTGCACCCCTGCATGTGGCTTTCGCCTAACCCCAACTAGCAGCATGCCTGTCGCCCTGACTAACTAAACTACAATAAGTAAAAGAAGAATGGAGGAGGAGAATGTCATACAAACTCCCGGTCACCTTTCCCCCCGCCTGAAACGAACAACCCCTGTCCTAAGACCACAGAGTACTCAAAACTTTTTATAGACAGAGCCAGACAGGGGAGACGTTGAACACCGCCCAACCTCCCGCAAGCATTACGTTAGCGAATCCCTTGTCCTCTAAAGCCCTGAAATCAGAGCCGGACCAACAGTCTCATCCTTGACCCCTGCGATCTTTCATGCGGACTCTGACCGGTAACACCATCACCGCCCCAGGAGAGTCAAAGTTTGTAGGAAGTTCAATTAGGATTAATATGAGACCAGTCGAACACATTGAATCTCTGCAAGCATCCGCCACCGGTAAGATCTCCCTCACCGACATGCAGTCCAGATATCCTTTCCTCCGTAGATGTAAAAGAACCACAAGGGCGGGAAGGGACGGTAGCGACTTTCGGATTTTGCTAGTCGTAGTCTCAAGGAGTGAAGAACCAGGTAGCTCCACAATAATCGGCTGCGATGGTGAATGCAGCGATACCCCCAGAGAAACAATTCCGCAAGTATTCTGCAAACAGGTCAATGGCGTCAAAACTTTATCGCGCACGGGGTCTCCATCCTTCTTTACAACGGGCATCGAGGGAGAATCAGTTCGTTGAAAGTCATGCAATAGAACAGAGCCCAGACTTGGTCGCCCAGTTTCAATGTCACCAGCGATCATGTTATGGACAATGGTCTCCAGATGCAATTGAAGTGCCCCGATGGCGGCTATTACGGTCTTCAAGGACGGCTTACAGTTCGTCCGATCCACCTCCACTCGCTCGGTTCCAAGCATGGGCGGGTTACTCAGAGAGCCGGGTCTCTCCAGGAGAAGAGGCAAGAGCGGAGCGGACGGCAGCAGAGGGTGCATTATTGGTCAGCAGTACGCCACTGCGAGCGAGGGCCCAGGCCCAGCAGACCCAGGAGGTGGCGACCGGGTTGCCGGGGACAGGGACTCCCCCCCCCCCCCCACAGCCACAGACGAAGCCCGTCACCACTCCTTCAGTATAAAACAGACCAGACGCTTGCCACCAAAAACAGGCCAGGATAACCTCCACTGCAAGAGACCGGACCCTGTCTGAGTCCCACGGCCGATGTTATTCAACTGCAACCCGGCTGGGCAAGTACTCGAGGCCCCGGCTCAGAAGCTGGGTTAGGCCGAGATCTTAAACACGACACAACTCCGTCAATCTGGGCGATAAAATTCTCGGGACCGCACCGTCAGATTCAGCAACAGTTCATCCACACGGGGGTCGGGCATAAAATCAGGATATCTGGCAGGATCATCAAGCAGCAGATGGAGGTCGGCGGAGCCGGGAGCCTATGTGGCCATCTTGGTTGCTGCGTAGCTCCTCCCCCCTCCGTGTCCTTCTTGATATCAAGAAGGGCATCATCTATATGCTTTCCAAAAAGCATTTCTCCGTCATAAGGTAAGTCCAAGATCTTATTTTGAACCTCTTGGCGAAATCAGGGTGCCCGAAGCCAGCCTGGACGCCTTAAAACTGCTGAACTCGCTAGAGCTCGGAAAGCTGTAGTTACTATGTCCATAGCACAATCAATCACCTCTGAAGATGAACGCTCTACTTCCACCAGTATCTTCCTTGCCTCTTCTCTTGCACTATCCGAAAGTTGGTCAACAAACGGGGATAAATCGCACCACATCTGGCGATCATATCTACCCAAGATAGCAAGAGCATTAGCAGCTCGAACCAGAAGGCTAGACATAGAGGAGAACCTTTTCCCCACATTGTCCAGGCGCCTCCCTTCTTTGTCTGGTGGTGTCGTAAGGGGCGCTGATGGATTTTTGGACTTACTTTGCGCTGCCTGGGAAATAACTGAGTCCGGCTTCGGTTGGCCATTCAGGCAAGCGGGACTGCTTTCTGGAACTTTATATTTCTTCTCCAGCCGGGGAAGAACAGGGATGACTGTAGGTGGATTCTGCATCACCTTAGTACCTTCCAACCACACATGTTCAATTATTGGTATTGTACGGATGGATTTTCTATAAGGCTCCTTGAAATCGTATAGGAAACAGTCTGACTGCACCGTTGTAATAGGCAGGCCAAACCTCCTGGACGCCCTCTCCATAAGATTATGGCAACCTCCAATGTCTGCTGGAGGGGAGATAGCAGTATCCAGCACTGGTGAAGCTGGATCTTGAATAACATCCTCGTCACAATCTTTATCCGGGTCATGGGATGTATCCACTTGATGATCTTCATCAGATGAGTCATTATCATCCTGGATAGTCACAACCTCCTGATGGCTTTCTCTTGGTTCTGGATCTGAAACTCGAGAAACCTGAGGTGTCACTGTAATTGGAGTAGCAGTAGAAATAGATGGAGGAGGAGGCTGCTCTTGTTGGTCCGAAACTTGTGACGGAAACGTCTTCCTGTAGTCTTGTAGCATCATCTGCAAGTCCGTTATAAGAGAGGACGGCAATGCTACCATATCCTGATGAGATTGTTGTGGAGGCCTCTCTTGTTGAACAAAATGGCGTTCTTCCGTATAGTATTCATCAGAGTCCGAATCCTGATATTTCACTTGGAGTTCGGATGGGCTATAAGCATCCCCATAAGGACCATCCTCATCATCATCAGACTCCTCCTCAAGAATCAAAGTTGGAGGTAAGGGTGTTACACGGCGAGGAGATGTCATCTCTGGAGTGATTTGCTGCCTCTTTATAGAGATGCAGACCCTTTGAATCGTCAACGTCGTCGTCGACGGACTCGTCATCGACGGAAACGTCGGCGAAATCGACGGCGACGGGACCTTCGACGTAGAGATGGACCTTTGTCGATGGAGGATTGATCATCGACGACAAGCTCGTCGTCAGAATCATCATAGCTGTCGTCGACGTCGTCCTCGTCGCTGCCGTCAACGCTACCTTCGATGTCAGTATCATCGACATCGAAGATGTAAACACCATCGTCGACGAGCAGGGAACGGGTACCTTAAACGTCGATGAAGATATCAATGCAGCCGCCGTTGAAGAAGCTGTCATTGACGGAGCTGTAACTGAGCCCAAGTCTTTTTTGGAAGTTGTTGTCGACGTAGCAGATGTTTTCGTCATCGACGGACGTGGTTTCTTGTCCGATTTTCCTTCCTTAGGGACAGCAGAAGGTTTCTTGAACCCCTTCTCCTTTTCAGATGGTGGAGAAGCAATAGAAAGGCTTTTCTGAACCTTCTTAGATGACTGTGTCTCCTCAGTCTGTCCCAGCCTCTCCTTTACACCTCGGTGAGGAGATTGTTTGGGACTGGGCCTTTCAGACCTATCAGAGGTCTTTTGTAAGGCTTTAACAGGGGGCTCAGTAGATATTGAAGGGGAGGACCTACCCCTTTTCTTGGATTTTCAGGACGCAGCTGAGGAAGAATCCTCACTGTCGGATGACAGAACCTCCTTACGTGATTTCATTTTCAGCAACCAAGTCAACAAGCGGCCTTCCCTGTCTCTCAAGGTCTTCGTTGAGAATGTTCTGCAGATCTTACAATCTGTGGCCTTGTGATCTGGTACAAGCAGTAAATACAGTCTTTATGCTTGTCCTCAATGAACAGCCTCTTCTTTGAACAGGTAGCACAAGCTCTAAATAACACCTTCTTCTCCTTATCGGACATAGTAGAGTTGAAGAAATGGAAAAAATTCCAAAACTGAAGAGAAATCAGAGCAGATCTCAGTGGAGACTCCCTCAGCACAACGAGCGGTAGAAAATCTGAGGCTCTCTCAGGAGGGTTCTAGGGGGTGAGGCTATTCTGATTGGCTGTTGCAACTTTTTTGGTCTCTTTTACAAAAAGAGGCGGATAGGCTACAAAATGAGATGAGGCCTAGGCCTAGGTTTCTCTTTTGTACCTATTGCTATGGTATTTTCTTTTTACCGAGGCTCCCATTCGGACGACGGGGAATGATACAAAGCATGGGAATCTATGAAAGCCCAATACTGGGGCAAGCATTGTTCTGCTTGCGGGACAAAGACATGCAGGCTTAAGCCCGCTTTGTAAAAGCAGTTTCCCCTTACAGCTGTGTTACAATAATAACTTGAAAGAATATGAATAATAAATGTATATGGACTGCAGGGATACAGAAGATTCCTAAAGATAAATATACAGCATGAACTTATAAGATGTATAGTTACAGTTCATTCATTTACATTTCGTTTAGGCAACCTGCAGAGGTGCTTGCAGGTTCGTGAGGTGGGGGAGTGAAAACATGCACTCTGTAGAGTGTGTAAACAAAGCATGTTTGGATGTGAGGGTGACCTGGTTGAAGTTGATTGGACAGGGCAGAAAGAGGCAATGGAGGGTGTGAAAATGAAAACCTAAGCACTCTGTGGAATGCTCAAAGTGACTTTCCAGCATAAATAAATACATATAAAAGATAAGCACAATGCCTTTGAATAAAGACAAGCTTTGAAGTACTTGGTTCCGCACACCCTGCTTCTCCATACTGACCGATTGGGAGCTGCCATAAAAGAGCAACAAAGACTTTTTTCAAGGATGCATCCCTTGCACAACCCACAAGGCTGTACATTAAATTGAATGACCTAAGGGCACCCGCAAAAAAGGTGAGCGTCGAATATCACTGCTACCATGAAAAACAGCAGTGAAGGATTTCCTTGGAACATTCAAATTCAAACATACTGTAGCAGTTCTCATGTGGGGCAGGCGTGGAAACCCTGAGTAAAGCAAACGTTAAGGACCTGAAACCACATAAGCCGAGCGGTATTTAGAGATGAATGTGCTGTGATTAGATCATAAGATATGTAGGACAAAACTTATGATAAATTGCTAAAATCTTAGGTTCATGAAGCAGGAACTCAACATGACAATGCGGCTGGCATGAAGCAAGATTACGTGATACACAATGAGAGAGTAAGGGTTTTCTTTTGGGGTTGTACTCCCAATCCCCTGGAGTCATATATTCTCAAAACAAAAGAAGGGGTATACCTAGGACACAGTGTCCTAGTGATCAAAAAGGAAGGAGAAAGATGCAGACAAAGAAAGAATTCTTTCTTTTTTATAAACCCCTCACTCACCAACCTAGTTGGTGACATGCGTCATCATCGGGGTCCACCTGAGTGACCGAGTGCCAGTCAGGTGTGCTTCGACGCCTGTAACTACAGCAGAGCTGGGTTTTTTGTGAATTGTGAAAGTGTATTTGTAAGTGAGTGAGTTAAAAAGTGTCTTACATGTACTCCCTACGAAGTTTATTCTAGAGTCATGTGACACAGTTAAAAGCAAGTGGGATACTTCTACTGGCGTAGTTTGACCGGAAAGTATCAGTGTTGTTGTGAGGATATGGTCAACATTTTTCAACCTTTTCAAAGAATTCTTAGGTTTTTGTCAGGACCAAGTGAGTTGAATCGAGAGGTCTGCGCACGCTAAGGCGCACCCTTCTCAGACTCAACAGAAAGCCGGACCGTGTACTTACGGTTCAGCGCACTTACAGCCTTCTGTGTAAGAGAAATATCTGAAAGAATAGAGCAAAACATCAAGGTTGCACATTTATACACGTTTTTAGGTCTCGCCTGTCGATGCGCATGCGCATCGAGCAAGCGAGACTATGGGGGCTCATCCACTCTTTATCCAACTTGCAAGGAATCGTGGTGATTCCTTGCAGTGCCTGTGACTTTTAAGCTCAATGCGCATGCGCATTGAGCTTAAAAGCGCGTGCACATCAGTTCCCTCAGCCGCACTCCAGGCCCCTGCTGCTTTCACACCCCCTCCCCGCTCCGCCCCCTCCCCTGCCCGCCGTCTGTTCCCTCAGCCGTCTGTACCCTGCTGCTTAACACCCTCTCCCCCGCTCCGCCCCCTCCCCGCCATGTCGCATTTCTCCTCCCCCCTCCCCACAGCAATGCCCTCCTAACAACACACAGTGCTCCCTGATGCAATGTACTTATCTTTACTGAACACTGAGCAATAGAGTGCACGGGACGCCCCGGTGCCTTGGCTGAGGTTCACCTCATTAGCCATGCCAGGGCTGCAGCGTCACTCTGCCCCCGCCGCTCTCCAGAGCGTCCCTGTTTGAAGTGCACACGTTAAAAGGCCAATAAAACGGCTTTATAAGTGGGAGCTGCTTTTAATGCGGGAAGTAAAGTAAACCGGCCGGCTTGTTGTGCGGTAGTCATTCCGCTCCAAACAGCGCTTTACTAACGACCTTCTAATTGGTAAACTGCGCGGGGTTTATGGCAGTAAGCAATGCCACAATATTGCACAAGTAGCTCATTTCACGCTGGAAATTCGAGGCTTCCAAAAGCAATTTTCATAAATTTTCGGAAGAGTTGACTAGCAGCAGAGATCACATCGCCCGCGACCCCGGATCTTAGGCAGGGGTTACTTCAGAGTGATGGCTCCCACATTAGGCTAAAATTCTTCACGCCTCCTCGGGGGTAGTAAACAGTTTATAATGCCACGGGAAAAACGAACATAAACAACCCCTTTGTTTAAATGGAACCTAATAGCACACTTCTGTCACATTTAAGCAGCGCTATAAATGTAAATATAGAAGTGCCGGTACTCACTCTCCACTCTTTGCTGCGGGGAAGTGCCGGTACACTGCCATTATGACTCGAGTCACTTGGCGCAAGCTCTTACCATACCAACGCCCCCTTGTGCTGCCTCAGTTTCCCAGCCTTCTGCCCTCTAGGGCCCATACACTGGAATCTCTACCCAATGACATTCCACCCTCCCAATCTCTTAAAGGGTTCAACATAGTATTAAAGTGTACAGCATCAGCCTCGATATGTATGTCTCAGCTAGGCATGGGCGGAAAATCCGTTCCGCTCGCGGATTTTGCGGATTTTCGGGAAATCCGCAATCCGCGAGATTTGCGAATTTCCTGCAAAATCCGCAAATCCGCGAGCAGCGGATTTTGCTCGCACTGCTCGCACTGTTCGCGTGAGTTCGCGCCCCGCGAATAAGTGCGAAATTGCAGAAATACGATCTAAGCAAAACTGAAAGTAACTACTTACCAGGTTCAAAAGTTCAGGCACATCATTAGTAGCCATTTCCTGTAGTGCTTCCTGAGGGGCCCCTCCAGAGTTCAGTTGCCAGTTGAAACTATTATGTGACCCTGCTCTGAACCTCAGAATAGTTACACATATGCCACAAAGGTCATGAATTACAGCTAAGGGAGACAAGCAGGAGCCAGGCTGGAAGTTAAAATCCATTAATCAGCCCCTAATTCATTATTGTCAGTTGGGGCAGGGCAGGTGTTGTAACTAATTTTGCAACAATGAAAGCACTTAGCAAGTGCAAAAGATCACTAATCAGGGCGCACTAAGGAAGCAGGTGCCAGCTAAAAAAATATTCTGTGACACATTAATCAGCCCCAAATTAATTCAGGTCACTTGAGGCAGGGAAGGTGTGCTTTGCTTTGCCGAAAATAATGTACACTGGACAACCAGAGGGTGTGGTGATGAAACAGAGGGTGGCATGGGTGGGCCAGAGGGTGGCATGAGTAGTCAGAGAGTGGCAGTGGTGACAGAGAGTGGCAGTGATGAAGAAGAGTGTCCCAAACAGGTTGGACACGTAGAAACAACAAGTTCGCAAAACTTGCGACCCGACAGGTAAGTTCGCAAATTGCGAAATTGTAAAAACCCTCGCGAACTGGCAGAAACACGGGCGAACACAAAAAAAAAAAAATCCGCAAATTCGCGGGAATTCGCGGATTTTGCGGATTGCGAATCCGCAAATCCGCAAAATTCGCGAACGCGAGATCCGCAAAATTCGCTCATGCTTAGTCTCAGCCTGCGCCAGCCACAGCCATTTTCTGGTTTCGCCAACTCCAAGCTAAGCCTTTACTTCTCTAGTGAGGTCAGCTGCCCCACATACATTACCAGTGTACTGCCCTCTCTGCGAATGTAAGTTAAGTATACACTTTTAGCTGGAAACCGCCTTCACCTCAAACCATAGTGAAATCATTTTATGTAATTGACTGATCCAGCTGAATGATATATTCTATGACCAGCGCTGGCATACCGTATGTTTTTGTTTTGTTGTAGTTTTGTCATAAAACACGTGTTGGCTCTTCTGGCGCTGCACATATTGATAGTGTCTAAAGGAATTTTTAATGTTCTGTTATCTCAAAAGATGTATGGTCACTAATCGTTATGTTATACATTCTGTTGATCACATTGAAGATAACATAACTTATGGAAATTGTCCAAAAAATGCGAAGAATGTACCTGTCCAATTGAAATAATGTAAGGTATTATCATAAATAACTAAATAGATTAAGATTTAAAGATACTGCATTTTGTGGTGGATGTCTGGGTGCCTCTTGCAATCGTTTCGTATTTTTGTACCACTTACTCTTCATCAAAGTGTTTTTTGGTTTAGGACTAGACCCAGGATAAATTTTAATAATGTCAGTTATCGGAGTAAATTCCCGTTATTTTTTTGGGACAGAATAACTAAAAAGTATTTGTTTATGGGCGTTTGCATAATTGTAAGTAATTTGGCACAAACATCCTACCACAGGGGTACAGGCACAACGACTTATCAAGTGCAAGAGGCTGCTTGCCTTCTGTTGCATTTAGCGCTATTTTCTGAGTGCACACAGTCCTCGAGGACCCCCTAAGCCCGATTTCTGGTACAGAATCACACTGGGGATAGTTTTACACTTAGGGGGCCCTAATGAAATGTATTGACGCGGGGGCTTAAAAAGTTTGAAGACTAGGGCTCTAGGGCCTATTGGCTTAGCCTGTGGCCAATGTTAAGCTCCAAACTCCTACGAAAGGTGATGTCACCCATCAAATACAGGTAGCCCCGCCCGCACTCCACAAACACCCTCTGCCTAACAGCTGAACAAAGCCACACTTGCGTCGAAGTGGAAAGTCCCCGACGATCTCTGTTCGATCTTTAGTCTGCTTTGCTTTCACTTTCTTTTAAGACAGTAAAGTTAGCATTTCCAGGAAAGGAAGGACACCCACGCGCAGTACATGTGAATGCCCTCACCCTCACTCACCCTCAACCCCTCACCCTCACTCACCCTCAACCCCTCACCCTCACCCACACTCACCCTCAACCCCTCACCCTCAAACCCTCACTCACACTCACTCATCCTCACTCACCCTCAACCCCTCACCCTCACTCACCCTCACCCTCACTCACCCTCAACCCCTCACCCTCACTCACCCTCAACCCCTCACCCTCACTCACCCTCAACCCCTCACCCTCACTCACCCTCACTCACCCTCACTCACCCTCACCCTCACTCACCCTCACTCACCCTCAACCCCTCACCCTCACTCACCCTCAACCCCTCACCCTCACTCACCCTCACTCACCCTCACCCTCACTCACCCTCACCCTCAACCCCTCACCCTCACTCACCCTCAACCCCTCACCCTCACCCTCACTCACCCTCAACCCCTCACCCTCAACCCCTCACTCTCACTCATCCTCACTCACCCTCAACCCCTCACCCTCACTCACCCTCACCCACCCTCAACCCCTCACCCTCACCCTCACCCACCCTCAACCCCTCACCCTCACTCACCCTCACCCTCACTCACCCTCACTCACCCTCAACCCCTCACCCTCACCCTCACTCACCCTCACTCACACTCACCCTCACTCACCCTCACCCTCACTCACCCTCACTCACCCTCACCCTCACTCACCCTCACCCACCCTCAACACCTCATCCTCACTCACCCTCACCCTCACTCACCCTCACTCACCCTCACCCTCACTCACCCTCACCCTCACTCACTCACCCTCACTCACCCTCACCCTCACTCACCCTCAACCCCTCACCCTCAATCCCTCACCCTCACCCTCACCCTCACTCACCCTCAACCCCTCACCCTCACTCACCCTCAACCCCTCACCCTCACTCACCCTCACCCTCACTCACCCTCACCCTCACCCACCCTCACTCACCCTCAACCCCTCACCCTCACTCACCCTCACTCACCCTCACTCACCCTCACTCACCCTTACTCACCCTCACTCACCCTCACCCACCCTCACTCACCCTCAACCCCTCACTCACCCTCAACCCCTCACCCTCACTCACCCTCAACCCCTCACTCACCCTCACCCTCACTCACCCTCACTCAGCGCAACCACAGCATCTTCACTAAATATATTTAATAAACTTTAAGCTATTGGCAATATAAAATAAAATCCATTTTATTTACGTATTAATTATTCATTGTTTTTTAAAGCCATTGATTTTTTTTATATCAATACATATAAGTCACATATAAGTCCCGTTAATACAAAACATGTTGCTTTACAAATGCTAGAGGTGTCACATTTACAAAAATTATAACTATTGGCTTTGTAAAGAAGAAAGCTATTAATTTAGCTATTTAGAAAAAACAACACATAAATAAAAAACAAAAAAATAAATAACACCTCTAGCTCAAACTTTACTATTGCGAGACCTATTGCATTTCCAATGCTTGTTTCTTTAGGAATGAGTTGCTCCAATCAATGTGCAGTTCTTCTCTGTGAATCAGTGCTGAAACAAGCTGGGTTAACCTTTTCATTCCAAGAACTGTAGCTTGAAAGAAGACATGGGCTCACAGTGCAGTTGAGGTGCCTAAATGATTTACATACCTGAGTCTTTGCATTGTTGAGGCACTGTGCTGATAAAATAAAAGCATGAAAGCAGGTGCCGTGCTAAAGAAAGGCAACAACATTTACAGGCTTGTTTTTTTAAATGCGCTCGAAATCGAAAGGCAGGTGGAGCAGCTGTGCAAAAGGAGAGCCTTCCCATGCTGCCATGCAGAAACAAAAGAAACAAATATCGCACATAAACAAGCCCAAATGCAAACAAGTGGAAGGTTAGAAGTAATGGGGCGGTGCTCTGTGGGAGTAAAACTAGATGTTGCTCTTTGTTGTTTTTATTTCCTTGGTGTAAACTTTTCTTTCAGCCTAAGTGTTGTGGCTGACCGCACCTCTCAATCTGACACAGAAGCTGGAGCATAACAATGCTCTGTGTGCATTAAATCCACTTTTCAGGAACTCTGCTTGTGGCAGAGGAAAGCAAGAAGGAAACTGAGGCACATGAAATACAAACCGCAGCCTCTTCCAGACTTTCCAGTGCCACTCACAGTTTACGGGAACTAAATTTTCTTTGCTTGTAGTAGGACCTATGGCAGCCTAAATAGGCCACGAAGCATTCGATTGGCCCTAAATAATTCCTGTTATGCATCCCGCTCCTACCTCCAATAACCGGTACCCGAAGGCCGTCGTAATTCCAGGGGCCTGGCAAAATAACAGGGAGGTCCCATGGCAGTGAAAAGCAGTACCTACCGGCCCACTACCAATAGAAGGATCCCCCTTTAACTCTCCCACAAGTCTGGATTCCATTGAAGGCACTGCTTTAACTAGGCAGGCATAGCTGGTACTGAGTACCTGTACTTTCATTTGGAAAAGATAGCACCGGCACTGCTACAATGCTTTTAATGGGTGAGTATTGGTACTTCTTAGCAGAAAACAAGTATTTCTGCACTGATTCAGGGTCAAGTGCTTCTTGCGGAATGGCAGTGTCTGGAAACATCTTTTATGTAGCAAAAAACATGAATCACTGCATCTGCAACAAAGGGAGGACAAGCATGTTTATTATATATGCACAAAATGAAACAGCTGAGAGAGTAACCGCGCCATAAGAGAACCACAAGCCAGTCTCAAATTACACATGCTGCAAGGTCATTCTTATGATACTATTTTTGGCACACAGCCATAACTCCAATACAATAGTAACAATAGAAAAAGCTTCCTGCTTTTCCGTTCTTTCCCACCCAGTCTGCTTACTTCATAATCACACATTTCCTCAGAGCGCAGCTTACCTGTTTTCAAGACTCTAGCAGTCATGCTACCTATACAAATCTACCTTTGGCACATCCCCTCCTGCTCTACGTTTCCTGTAGTATATCCAAGTCACACAGGTTTCCAGAAACACACAATATGATGAGGAATAAAACACTTAAATGTCAGACCGCATTTAGACCTTTTTCAAAGCAGGCTGTAGATTATTTCCCAAATAAATATGCAACTTATACATGCACTTTACCCACACATTTAAACAGCCTTATACAAAATGCCTTTCTTTACACAATAACAATACTTTGCAGTTTCTGGGTCAGACACAGGTAAAACAGAATAATGAGCACAATGATTAGGGCCTAAAGCTAAATTGGGGTTTTGATTCCTTTCATTCCCCTCTCTAGTCGATTCTTCAACTACTTCTTCACTACCCCTGTACATTTCACCCACTTCTATATTTCGCATCTATTTATTACTTTTTATAGGAAACATATCTCCCATCTTAGCTGTAACCCTCTTGCAACGTGCTAAAATAATCTGAAATACTAGGGACATCAATAGCAACAGAACTATTATAGGAAACAAGGCCTTAGACAATCCCGACATCCGGGACGGCACTCAGTCAAACCAGCCAGTGAACCACTCATCTGGATCACCCCCTCTTTCTTCATTTTGTATGCAAGTTATGCAGAGTCAATATGGCCTGAGTCAGGTTTTCTTAATCTTCAATGTTTGCTGGTATAAAAGTGCAGCATACGGACCCCCCCCCCCTTTGATCGCTGTCATTGAGTCCAATATATATCGATGCTACATTAACATAAGTGTGATTGAACGCAGTTCCTCTTAAATGGCATTAAAGCCATCTTCAGTCGCATGTATTGTCTTCATCAACTCCCACCGGGTTATTTGCACCCAGTTAGCAGTTACTTTTGCTTGAAACATGGGTAACAGACTCGCCAAAAATGTTTGGGTGTCGTTAAACAGCTTGTACTCTTTGGGCACATCTGGCCACACTGAAGTTCCCATTCAGCCATTCTTTTTCTTCTGTGATGATGCAGCAAAGTTGATGCTTTACTCATAGAATTCAAATGCAAATCTTGTATTGCTTCTGCTGGTATTACTATAGATGGGGTGTGCAGAGTGACCAGGGAGCAGAGTCCTCTCCAGTCGGGGGTAGTTGAGTGTATATTCGAGTGCCACACTGCCAAGATAAATCTATAAGGCTGGAGGTACCGCCCTGCATATCGACATTGTATATAGTTGAGCCACAATTGACATTCCGCCCCACTTTAACAATCCCATTCCCTGAAAGCAAAGAGAGAATCTCATTAGTTTCACAGCTAGCCTAGGAAGATGTTTAGTTCCCGTCCATGTATATCTCTGTATATTTTCATCCCATACTTGCTGACCTGTATGTTTTCATCCCATACTTGCTGACATGATCCTTTTACATCTTCAAATCTCAAAGGACTATTTGTTTTTGTACCATTCCATACAGATATGGCCTTACATGTGAACCTAGCTCCAGTAAACCATTTATTATTGACAAATACTGATGCCTCAATAATTAATACTGGTCTGGCTGTACAATATTGGGGCAGTGGTTTAGCAGTATAATTACTACAGGTGGATAATTACATAACTATATTTATGCCCTGCTCCCTTCATTCTGGCTATCTCTTTCATTATCTCTGTTCTAGCTGTCAGAATTTGTAAAACTTTAGGGTTGTATCAAATCTAGTTGTATTGACTCGAGCGGTCACAGGACTAACATGAGTTGGCTGTAACTGTGCTTTTATCCTACACAAGAATAGATGCAATAAACAGTTCATTATATTAACAGGCACTTCTTTAGGATGTACTAAAGGTGCCATTTATATGGCATGAGGAATAAGAGAACATACATAATATGTATCATTTTGTGTATTGGTAGCTATATTATGCATATCTTTATGCCACATATTATCAAGTAAAGAATCATGCAAAGGATGTATATCTGTTTCTTTACAAACAGCTCTGCGAAAGCGTAATATTTCTTCCCTATCTGTTGTGTCTTTTGTATCTACATAACACAGAATACAATAGAAAATTATCAGAGTAATAATCATAACCACTGAACGAATTATTATAATAGGAAAAATATCATTTAACTGTTTCTTCATTCTGTCATTTACTCTTGGACCATTGCCTCCTCCCCTCTCTGCTGGAGTGAGGCCGAAAATGGAATACGGTCTGTTACATGCACCCAGTTCCGCATCCCCTCCACTTTTACTGCTGTTGACATGCTCTGTGTTACTTGGTAGCGGCCCAGTTCCGCATCCCCTCCACTTTTACTGCTGTTAACATGCTCTGTGTTACTTGGTAGCGGCCTAGAAACTTGGGGTCCATCCATGCCCTCACAAAATTTTGCACAAAGCTCCAGGAACCTATGCTTATTGGTGAAGACAAAGGCAGGGGTGATGCGGTACTGTTGGCCTGTTGCAGCTGAACCTGTTTGGAATAAACCTGTACAGCTTTTGTTAAGGCAGACATTTATGCATTCATTTCTTGCCAAACACTTTCTGATGCAGACTTGGTATCAGAACAAATCATTTGGTTTTATTTAAAAGAAACATTAGAATGCCTACCTGTTACAACTTGGTGAGAGGTCAAATGATGATCATTTGAAGGGTCATTTCTCAACGCATACAAAGCAAGGAGAAGGCAGTAAAGCCAATTCTTTTTCAATGTCTCACTAATGTTTGACTTTACTTTTTAATAAGCCATTCATCCTCTCAACTATTCTGTTACTCTCTGGGTGGTAAACAGGTGTCCAACTCCTAGTAGTTTAGTAATTTGCTAAAATACTGTGTTAGCAAAGTGTTTGCCATTATTGCTGCATATTGCAGCTGGAACCCCCACCTCGATATGACCTCTCTCACCACGAATATCTGCCTAGTCAGCATCACCCCTGGAGCGGGGTCCCGTGTCAATCCATCGTGAAACTGGACACACCACTACTAACAAGTACCTATATTCGTTACATTTTTGTATCATGTTTACAAAGTCTATGTGTAACTCTATGAATGGACCTATTGGTCTTGGAAAGGAGGACAAAGGCATTTTTGGTGATTTCTCATTTGAGTACTGATAACACACATGACATGAAGCTAGGAATATGTAAACTAATGGATCTAGATTAGGGATAAACCAGATTTTGTTTAATTCATCCATCATTACTCTTTTAGAAGTGTGTGTTGGTAAATTAAGTTGTCGAAGGGCGGTTATAAGTAGAGACTGGGGCCTTATAACTTTACTTGAAGTTGCTGATCTATAAAGAAGATCTGGAAATCCAGTCACTCCTCCCCTCGATTTCCAGAGATCTTTCTCATGTTGTGTTGCTGCATTTTGAATGTCAAATAATGCCTCAGTAGAAATATTCACATAGTGCTTTATCTCAACTTCATCACCTGCATCTAAAGTGTGCTTGCTGCATGCTTTCATGGCATACTAGCTTCCTTCGCTGCTGTATCAACAGCTTTATTTCACTTAGACACCAAATCTGTTCCTTTTGTATGTGCCTGGCACTTAACCACTGCTACTTGACATGGTATTTGTAATGCAGCAATAAGGTCAGCTAAGAGATGCTGGTGCGCTACTTGTGTCCCATCAGATTTGAGAAATCCCCATCATTCCCATCTCTTCAGTCCTGAGTGAACTGTGGAAGCTACTTATGCTGAATCAGTGTATATCGTTACTGGCTGACCCTGAGAAGCCTGTAGGACCGTTATTAATGCTTTTGACCCAGTCACTTTGGCTGAGTCTTGGGACGGCAAGGGTAAGAGGTGCAATGTGTGTAAGGTATAATCAGTAGATGTACCAATAGCCTCACCAACAGCTGCGCCTGTATGATTTTTGCCCATCTCCTGGTCTATCCATGAGGAACCATCAATAAACAATTGTCGGCCATCAGACAAGGGGTCCTCATGTGCGAGGGGATCGCCCTCCTCCAATGTTACACTACAGTCCTGATCAGTGGGCTCTAGTGGGTGCACTGAAAAAGTTGCAGAATTGACTGACTGTACTTGCTCATTGCAGATAGGAGGGTTTGACAGTATTACTTGCTAACCTGTCGCTCTTTGAGTGGTCAGTGTACTTTTACTTTTCTGCAGCACAGCAAATGGAGAGTGCTCAACATACAGCATTACTGGGCATCGTGCCGTAAGAGTACTATTCTTTTCTACAGCAAAAGATGCTGCCGCAAGCACTCGCTCACAAGGAAACTGACCTTTCATTACTGGATTTAATAGCCCACTAAAATAGGTGACGGGTTTGTGACCCATCGGTATTTTTGAGTAAGTACTGATATGGAATCCTCCTGGGCAGCGGAGAACAAAAACAATCTCTTTGTATAGTCTGGATTTGCTAGCCCTGGGGCTGCAGCAATTACTTCTTTCAATGTCTGAAATGCACTTAAGCTGTATGTCAGTGTTGTTAGTTTTAGCTTACTCCATTGCATATAATAGTGGTTGTATGATGGTAGCATAATCAAATACCCACAGACGACCAAAATTACAAAGACCTAGAAAGTTTTGCATGTCTTTTACTGCCTTGGGCTGAGGTTGATCAAGTATAGTTTGTATTCTAGAACCTGCTATTTTTTTTCGTTCTGCTGACAACACTTGGCACAAATACAGCACTTCCTGTTGCACCCAAAAAAAAATTCTGTCCACTTTGTATCCCTTAGTAGCAAGTAGTGTTAAGAGATTGACAGCGTCCAAAACACATTCATATTCGGTCTTACTACATATTAACAGATCATCTACATATTGCAAGACTGTACTGTTTGACGGTAAATGAAACAAATCATCTTTCAGCACTCCATTGAACACAGATGGAGACTCACAATCGCGTTGTGGGAGTCTAGAGTACACCAGTTGTTCACCATCAAAATTGAAGGCAGTCAAATTGTAACTGTCAGGATGTAAAGGTATGTTAAATAAAACCTTTTTTAGATCCACCACAGAAAATCATTTGCTGTCACTTGGTATATTAGTCAATATCACAGATGGGTCTGGCACTATGGGGTACTCTGCTAATACTATGGCATTAAGGGGGCGAAAATCCTGTACCATCCTCCAAGTATTACCTGTAGCTTTTTTCACAGGATAAATGGTGGTATTACATGGTGATGGACATGAATACAGGACTCCCTGATTCTTCAGTCTTTGTATTGTCCCTCTAATACCTTCTTTTGTTTCTTTGGATAGTGGATACTGTTTCGCACGGGGGAATTGTACACCTGGCTTCAACTTTACCTTAAATGGTTCTGCACACACTATCAGTCCTACCTCATCTAGAGTTGATGTCAAGAGACAAGGCAGGACCACTGCAAGCTCTTCAATATCATGGGAGGGGGATGTCACAACTGGTACCATGGTCTGTGTGCAGTAAACATGCACTAACAAGGGTGCGGTGTGTGTGTAAACTATCTTAGTCCTGGTGGGATGGTCAGAAATGAGTTCTGAGTCAGAAATGTCCTGTGATCTCAGATCAGGCATAAGAAAAATCAGGGTCTTCCAAATTCCTCCATCATTATCTGATGCCGCCAGGGTGCCCCACCTAATAGTTACTTCCATGCACTAAACGTAAAGGGTATTCACCTGTTCCAGTTCATCACCAGTAACATGCCTCTGGAAAATTAGTCTATGTGGAAATTCCATCCATCTCCCTAAAAGTATTTCCTCAGTCTTTAGAACCTTAAGGACTGTATCTGCTAGCAATTTATAATCCACTGGCTCTGCCCTTCCATCCACGTTTTTCTTTGGTATTCTTAGCAGATGTATCCCACATTTCACTTGACCTGGTATTTCACATGTCATGGACCCATCAGAGGGAAACCTTATTGTCATGTTTAATTTTGACATAATATCCATTCCTAATAAATTTGCTGGTGAGTTTGGAGAATAAAGGAGACGCTCCTGCGTTCGCACTCCTGCCACCTCTAAAGGTACATGTCATGTTCGGAATGCACTGCACTTCACCAGAGAAGCCCTGCGCATCCATAGTGTTAGAAGAAGACAATGGAACATTTCCTTCTGAGAGGCAAGATTCTGTTGCCTCTGTATAAACCAAGAAAGCATATCGCCTTCCCATTATGATAATTTCTACTATTGGTTCATCCTCTCGGTCAAGAGTCCTAGCTACCACAAAACAATTGGGTTGCCTGGTGCGTCCCTTCAAGCTGTATGAAAAAAGGGGGTTCCACTTTGATCAATCACTCCCCCTTGTCCTTGACTCCCTGTGTTCACTACTGCGGTAGTCTGTATCCGAGGCTGGCCTCCTGTCTGTACTATAGGTGCTGGCGCCCTTGGACAGGTACATTAGCAAATTGCTGTTGTGGCATATAAAACTGTGGTAGCAGAGTTATTTGTTGTTGAGGGTAGGGGACATTCTGGTAAGGACCACAGTGAGGCGCAGGCTCTGACATGTTTACATTTTGTTGTCCCCTTCTTCTCCATATTCCTATCACTCTTCTTAAAGGGGTATTCACCAATAAAATGTTCAATGTTACCACAGTAATGGCATTTAAAATGTCTCCTTCCAAGCATCTGTCACCCCTCTCTTTGACCTCTTCCTTGCTCTCGGTTCGTAACAGGAACCTGCACAGTCATTTCTTTTCCTGTCTTTTCCTTCTAATATTTTTCTATTTTTTGTGTCACCAGTTTGGCTTGGGCTCTGTCACTTTGATATTTATATTTCCTCTAATTTTCTTCCTTTTTTCTACAAAAATGTATATTATATGCTGGTATTTCTGCTCAGGGTTTTATATCTAAGCCCATAACCTGATCTAAATGGTCTTGTGGGTCTCCCGGTAGGCCGTTTTAAAACATTGTAGAATAATCTACAACTACCTCCCATGTCTACAGGTCCTATATCTGCTTCCCACTTTTTCTTCATTATTGTTATGTAGTCTGCACAGGACTGTCCTGGAGACACAGTTTGTTCGATTAATGCTCCAATGTCTGGTCCGTCTGGATACCTGTTCCTTAATTCCGTCCACACCCTAGAGCGCACCTCTCCAAAAGCAGACCTATCATGTTTTCCCTTAGTACTAGTTACTCCTTGTAGCCCTGCACTTCTAATTATACTGTCTCCCTCATTCCGTATTATGGAACTTAACATACTCTGCTGCTCTAAGTTTCCCCGCAATATATCCAAGTCACGAAGGTTCCCAGAAACACACATTATGAGGAGGAAGAAAAACACTTGACAGTCATACTGCATTTAGACCTTTTTTCAGAGCGGGCTGTAGATTTTTACCAAATAAATGTGAAACTTATACATTCACTTTAACCACACATTTAACCAGCCTCATACCAAATTTCCATCTTTTACATGATAATAATGCATTGAAGTTTCTTGGTGAGGGACAGGTAAAACGGATTAGTGAACAGAATGATTAGGGCCTAAAGCTAAATTTGTGTTTTGATACCTTTCAGCAGTTTCTTAAATTTCTGTATGGCCTGGACCAATTTAGTGAGTTATCTGCTAAGGTTTTCAAGTTGGTGTATCTGTGTAGGCATGGTCATCCGCAATGCTGAATTTGTGCCGGTTGTTACCAGTGGGCATCACCGGCACATATTCTTGGGAAGAGAAACAAGTGGTGTCCCACAGTACTACCAATGTTCAACTCACAGTGCTTTTAAATAAGAATTGTCGTGAACATATCGTAACAGCGGGCAGCCTGAATATAATTGCTCAGGTGCCCAGAAAGACACGAGGTAAGGGGTTCTGGTCTTGCTAGTACCCTAATGTTATTAAAGTCCCACAATTATTAACACAACTTATACACAATTTTTGCAAGTTAGATTTCAGAGGCTGTACTCAAGAGTTTTTGTTAAAAAGCGTATGCAAGAATTTTTATTTTAGTTTCATACAGTTTGGTTTCTTGATGCATTTAAAAACATAGATGAATACATATATCAATACTTTTGACAGTCAATACAAGGTTCATACAGTATAAAAAATAAATACATAAAACAAGAATGAAAGAAATGTCGACGCAGCGTTTCGGCTTTTTTTCTTATACAAAACACCTTCTTCAGGACAGATTCTTGAGAATAAATTAATTTGACTTGAACTCAGTAGTAAACAAGAGTTGGTATTGCCTAGGTCCCTTTGGATTTATTGGACTATGGGCAAGCAGTGCCAGTTGTAAGTATACTGTCAACTAACTTAAAAGACGATAAGTACAGCGATACCCACTGTCCGGGGGAGCCACCGATTTAAAGAAAATACTTCTTAGGTGTATTCCATTCATAGGGTAAGCAAATCGCAGGAGACATAGACCTTCTTTTGCTGCGTTTTATTGGCACATAAGAACTTGGGGTTGACCTCCCGTCTTCTTGTTAGTTCAAAACACACTCTTGGTAGTGTGAAACGGCCTCCCTGCTCCTCGCACGGACATCTTCCCCTATGTTTTCTTCAAAGTTTGGAGAAAAGCGACATATTCTTGGGAACCAGAACTCTTTCCACCATCATTTTGTTAATTATTTGGGCTTCCTTCCAGGTATTATATTTTATATGTTATGTCATTGCACAAATCATTCCCTTCTTTGTCTCTGTACGCCCTGCCTAGAAAAGATGTTCTATAGTAATTGTCCGGTCCACCTTGGAAGAATGACTGTATGCAAGCAGCCATCAGGAAATAATGATTGGTCAAACAACCACGCCATCATTTTGTGCATTTCTAAATGTGCAATGCACCGCTCACTTATACAACTACATTGTCATTGCATTATTCCCTTACCCCCCTCTTTACAGCTCACAGTCATTTTGCTCCCCAATATGCAGTCTATATGGGCCGTTGCAGGCCCCATGGGAGGGTGAGGCAACATTGGGCATCATTTCCTGACAGCACATGGCACTGTGAAACCAAACACTACTACTTGGCTTGCAATACCAAAGAAGGCATGGTGTAGCAATTACAAGGAGACTGACCCAGCAACAGCTTGTTAAGGAGGTGCCTTGCATGGTGTTTGGTGATCTTAAAGCTAGAACAACAGCCTTTCACATAATGAACAAGTAAATTACCTTTGACTAAATTCTGTCTCTGAAGTGTATTTGCTGTGCTTGATCCCACTAAAATAGAAATGGCTGAGCGGTGGGCTTAAGAAAGGAAAGAGTCGCTTGTGCTTTAATGTAGTTCTCTGTCTCTTTTAGTTTGTTATGCTTATTTTTGATTTTTCCTAAATCTACAAATTTGTGAACGTTAAAAGGCTTACACCTTTTAATTACTCCCTAGCACCAGTCATCACACATCTTTAAGTGTTAGTAGCTGAAAGGTGGTTATTGAAGGTGAATGTAAAGACATCTTTTTTCAAAGATAATCCTGCAACACCTTGCATTGTAAAGAAATTGGTCACTGGATACTTGAAGTATTAAGTGAGGCAAACACAAGGAGATGATGGACGGAGGGCTGAAACATTTCAGACACTCACCCCCCAGTCACAGATCTGGGTTGAATACATCATCATTCTTTAGCTCACTTTGAAACCCCAGTTTAGACCCAGCCATATGCAAATCAGTCTTGACCATGTTATGGGAACAGTACAGCCCGAACTGCCAAACCAAGGCTTTCCTGGACCAGAAACAAGCAACCTGGGACCGGTTTTCGGATAACACCTTTCATCAGCCAGGTTAGATTGAATCCAGAGGGGAAATGAGCAAGGGACCCACGTTTGGACATACCCTGCCAAGTTAGGGCGAACAAAGCAAACACAAGGAGATGATGGACGAAGCGCTGAAACTTTTCCGACACTTACCCCCAGTCACAGATCCGGGGTTGAATCCATCATCATTCTTTAGCTTACTTTGCCACCCCAGTTCAGACCCAGCCATATGCAAATTAGCCTTGAACCTGTCCCTCATAGGAACAGTCAAGCCCTGAACTGTCAAGCCAGGTCTTCCCTGGATGGGAAACAAGCATCCTGTGACCATTTTCGGGGTAACAACATTCATCAGCCAGGCTAGCTTAAATCTAGTGGCTAAGTGAGCCAGAAACCCACGCCTGGGCATACCCTGCCAACTAGGGGCAAACAAAGCAAACACAAGGAGATGATGGACAGAGTGCTAAAGCTTTTTAGACACTCACCCCCCAGTCACAGATCTGGGTTGAATCCATCATCATTCTTTAGCTCACTTCGCCACCCCAGTTCAGACCCAGCCATATGCAAATCAGTCTTAACCCTGTGCCTCATGGAAACAGTCCAACCCGAAATAACAAGCCATTTCTTCCCTGGACCAAAAACAAGGAGCCTTGGAGCAGTTTCGGGGTAACACCCTTCGTCAGCCAGGCTGGCTTGAATCCAGTGGCGAAGTAAGCAAGGGACCTATGTCTGGGCATACTCTGCTAACTAAGGGCGAACAAAGCAAAGACAAGGAGATGATGGAAGGAGCGCTGAAACTTTTCACACACTCACTCCCAGTCACAGATCTGGGTTGAATCCATCATCATTCCTCAGCTCACTTCGCCAGTCCAGTTCAGACCCAGCAATATGCAAATCAGCCTTGACCCTGTGCCTCATGGGAACAGTTCAGCCCGAACTGCCAAGCCAGGTCTTCCCTGGACCGGAAATACAATTAAAGTGGGCATCTTGTACCAGTCCAAATGACCCTTGTGATGTATGAGGTCAAAGATAACCTTTAGAAAGCTATCCTAGTGGTAGCTGTGAAGAGCAGCCTTCAGGCTTAATGTTGAAGGAATGTAAAGCAGCTTGTTTTACCAGAATATCACCTCCTGAATGACTAAATGAAGGAGAACCACACTGTAGTTATATAAAAAATATGTATCTCTACTACCCTCTACATGAGGTTAGAACACAAAGGACACAAAACGAGAGCAATAGAACAGTTGTAAGTAGCACAATACACAGTGGGCTCCAGGGGGAGACCAAACCATATACTAAAATAGTGCTATAACAATCACAACTTTACTAGACACAGTGCCTAGTGCACGTAGAATCGGTGGGACCCCAAGGAACCACCCACGGTGATGACACAGGGAGCCCACGGAGGATGGGTGCAGTGAGGAAACACGACAGCGTGCTCCGTACAACTCTATGGAAAAGTTGCGGTTGGAAAATTAAAGTTTAAGGACACTTCTTGGAGGACTTCAAGCAAACCCTTTTGAACTTAAGAGTTTGAAGATCCACCCCACCCGTGGATACCGTAGTACCCATGTTACCTATCCCAGAGGAGCCGGTGCATAGGTCTGATATGGTGTCGGAAACTACTGTCGTTCTCAATGGAAGGCTGTGAAGAAGTACTGCTGCCGTGAAGGTGAAAAGAGTCCGGTGAAATCCAAGCCTGGATTCTGGAAGGAAGGAGCCTAAAAGTGGCGGGGACAGAGTCAGGGTCACTTCAGAGTGAAGAAGGGCTCTGTAGACGAAAGCCCACCGATGTCGGGTGCTTCAGGTGCGAAGAAGGGATGCTTGACTCTCCTGCCACAAGGACCAGGAGACGTTGAGGATGACCAGGAGCCGGAGGTAAGTTGTCTGACAAAGGATGTCGAGTGCTGAGGGGTCTGTGTCCGGCGGGAGCACCAACAACCCTTGGCAAAAGCAACCCACACGGGAAGGTCATGCAGGTTACGGTGTGGACCAGCAAGGTCCAGGAGACTCACCAAGCAATGGGGAGTCAGGGCATGTATAGAGCAACCAAGAAAGCCCACGAAAAATCAAAATGACCCCCAGGAGGACCCACAGGCCGAATGACCAGGAGTTGTGAGGGGACCTCGAGCAAGATTGCAAATCACCAGCCCAGAGAGCACACGGTGCGAGGAGGCCGGAGTCCTTTGGTTCAAATACTGCTCAGGGTCAGGACTACACGGAGTCCAATGCAACAGCTTGGGAATCTCCAACAAGCATGTGCAACTGCAAATGGGCGAGGTGCATAGGGGTTCAGATTATGCAATCCCCAAGAAGGATATTGGCCTCAAACTCGGTGAGAGTGCAGATGGACCTCAGGGATTTTTGGAAACCCTCCTCCTGTGTTGCTGAAAGCTTCGGAGTCCGCAAGAACTCAGGACCAGCAGATCAGTCAGTTGCGGTTCGGTGCCTGCGAATGCACAGGAGTGACTCCTTCACTCCAAAGTTGATTATTCGGTTGTCTTAAGTGCACCACAGGTCTAGCATGGAGCCTGTATGGAGCAAAGGCGCAAACTAAGCTTCGGACAGAAAGGGGGACGAAGTTGAGCCCAGTCGAGGTCCAGCGTGTCCAGACGGCCGAAGGTCAGTGGTTTCTTCTTGTAGAATCTTGTCCACATAAAATCTAAAGTCTTACAGCGAGGTAAGTCCTTTTGTACCCACAGAAGAGGGTTGGACAGATTCAGGGGACCTTCCTAGGGGAGGGGCAGGACAGAGGGGTGGCCACACCCATTTCCTTTGTCCAGTTTTGCACCAGAGCAGAAGCCAGTGGGTCCCAGAACTGGTTTGAGCTGGACTATGCACAGGGACACCAAATGTGGCCCAAGTGCAGACTTTCAGGCACTCTCAGAGGGCACCCACCCAGCCCCAATACACTAAATCCCGTCTGGGAGGTGGTCACACCTCCCTGTGACAGGATGCCTATTGTGCTGTCTTCCTCTGCTCAAGCTTGGCTCAGCAGCAGGAGGGCACACATGTGTCTCTGGTCGGCAGCATCCATTTTGTGCAGTCCAGGCAAAAACACGATGGATTTAGGCCCAGATCTTTGTACTGGGGTGAATGTAAGATATTGTTCTGCATTCTGTCCATCAACTGTGTTTTTTTGCAATTTTCACCCCGAGTGGGCTGGGTATGCTCAGACGTGAGTCCCAGGCTCTCCACATCTCTGGAGTCAAGCTATTCAGGCTGAAGAAGGCTGATAGCCAGAAACCGGTTCTTGGATGCTTGATTCCGGTCTAGGAAAGACATGGCTTGGTAGTTCGGGCTGGACTGTTCCCATGAGGCACAGGGTCAAGGCTGATTTGCATATAGCCATTGTCTGACCTAGGGTGGTGTGGAGTGCAAAAAAACGATGGATTTAGGCCCAGATCTTTGTACTGGGGTGAATGTAAGACATTGTTCTGCATTCTGTCCATCAACTGTGTTTTTTGCAATTTTCACCCCGAGTGGGCTGGGTATGCTCAGACGTGAGTCCCAGGCTCTCCACATCACTGGAGTCAAGCTATCCAGGCTGAAGAAGGCTGATAGCCAGAAACCGGTCCTTGGATGCTTGATTCCGGTCTAGGAAAGACATGGCTTGGTAGTTCGGGCTGGACTGTTCCCATGAGGCACAGGGTCAAGGCTGATTTGCATATAGCCATTGTCTGACCTAGGGTGGTGTGGAGTGCAAAAAAACGAGGGATTTAGGCCCAGATCTTTGTACTGGGGTGAATGTAAGACATTGTTCTGCATTCTGTCCATCAACTGTGTTTTTTGCAATTTTCACCCCGAGTGGGCTGGGTATGCTCAGACGTGAGTCCCAGGCTTTCCACATCACTGGAGTCAAGCTATCCAGGCTGAAGAAGGCTGATAGCCAGAAACCAGTCCTTGAATGCTTGATTCCGGTCTAGGAAAGACATGGCTTGGTAGTTCGGACTGGACTGTTCCCATGAGGCACAGGGTCAAGGCTGATTTGCATATAGCCATTGTCTGACCTAGGGTGGTGTGGAGTGCAAAAAAACGATGGATTTAGGCCCAGATCTTTGTACTGGGGTGAATGTAAGACATTGTTCTGCATTCTGTCCATCAACTGTGTTTTTTGCAATTTTCACCCCGAGTGGGCTGGGTATGCTCAGCCGTGAGTCCTAGGCTCTCCACATCACTGGAGTCAAGCTATCCAGGCTGATAGCCAGAAACCAGTCCTTGGATGCTTGATTCCGGTCTAGGAAAGACATGGCTTGGTAGTTCGGGCTGGACTGTTCCCATGAGGCACAGGGTCAAGGCTGATTTGCATATAGCCATTGTCTGACCTAGGGTGGTGTGGAGTGCTAAAAACGATGGATTTAGGCCCAGATATTTGTACTGGGGTGAATGTAAGACATTGTTCTGCATTCTGTCCATCTACTGTGTTTTTTGCAGTTTTCACCCCGAGTGGGCTGGGTATGCTCAGACGTGAGTCCCAGGCTCTCCACATCACTGGAGTCAAGCTATCCAGGCTGAAGAAGGCTGATAGCCAGAAACCGGTCCTTGGATGCTTGATTCCGGTCTAGGAAAGACATGGCTTGGTAGTTCGGGCTGGACTGTTCCCATGAGGCACAGGGTCAGGCTGATTTGCATATAGCCATTGTCTGACCTAGGGTGGTGTGGAGTGCAAAAAAACAATGGATTTAGGCCGAGATCTTTTTACTGGGGTGAATGTAAGACATTTTTCTGCATTCTGTCCATCAACTGTGTTTTTTGCAATTTTCACCCCGAGTGGGCTGGGTATGCTCAGACGTGAGTCCCAGGCTCTCCACATCACTGGAGTCAAGCTATCCAGGCTGAAGAAGGCTGATAGCCAGAAACCGGTCCTTGGATGCTTGATTCCGGTCTAGGAAAGACATGGCTTGGTAGTTCGGGCTGGACTGTTCCCATGAAGCACAGGGTCAAGGCTGATTTGCATATAGCCATTGTCTGACCTAGGGTGGTGTGGAGTGCAAAAAAACAATGGATTTAGGCCCAGATCTTTGTACTGGGGTGAATGTAAGACATTGTTCTGCATTCTGTCCATCAACTGTGTTTTTTGCAATGTCCGGGTAAAGAAGGCTGGCACCGGATAGACCAGTGACCCCACGCAGCTCGCTTCCTAAGGGTGGAATCATACCTCGAACACCAGTTACTGGTGTGGAGTTATGATTCCAAGGTGTTTGTTACCAAACACAATATGTTTCTATGCAGCCGTTTTCGAGATAGCATTTACCACGAGGTTGTAATGCACCTCTACCTATATGTCTGGCTGAGTCACAGACAACCCAAGGGAATGGTCTCCGAAGGCTGCAGAGAGGCTCTGCTCATGCATGGGTACCCTCTCACATTAAACCCAGCACCCTGCCTTCAGGATTGTTAAGGCCTGCTATACGGGTGACTTATACGTTTTAAGCGTGGTGACAAATAGATATAGTAAATTAGATTATTGCAACGCTTTACTGATCACTGCCAAGTCCTCCCTCAATCCCCTTCACATGGTACAAAATACCGCAGCACGTCTGGTTTAAACGCCCCCCACAGATCGGCATCACTCCCTCTTCTACACCAACTTCACTGGCTGCCAGTGAGGAAACGTGTGAAGTTTAAGATCTGTTGCCTAACACACACAAGGCAATATGCGGTAATGGACCCTCCTACTTGGCGGAGAGGCATCATCAGTACATTTCCCAAAGGGACCTACGATCTGGCTCAAAATTTCTGCTCAAGGATCAAAAAAGCACGAACAGGAGGCAAGGCCTTTTCATATCAGGCACCACTGACATGGAACCAACTTCCAACTGTCTTAAGACAATGCCCAGACCACCTGAAATTTAGAAAGGCCTTGAAAACTGCCCTCTATTAGACCAGTCCACCCTTATCTTCTTCTGCAAATCCACAAGTGCCGAGATACCCTTTAGGGGTTTGATTCACGCGCTGTATAAACCCATGAACTAAACTAAACTAAACTATATCTAAAGTAAGTGGTGCAAGCACCAACTTTCCCAGGCTGCAGTAGCAGACCTCGAGTTCCATTTTGCCTGGCCTCTCATGGATGGCATTATACATGCTTCAGCCCATGGGAGGCCTCTGGGTTACCTATGTCCTGGGTACATGTGTAACATATACTAGGGACTGATAAGGGTGCTCCAGTATCCAATCTGGAGTGCACCAAAGTACATGTATGTCAATTTAAGGGAGAAAGCAGATAGACTGGGGTCCAGATTAACAAGATCCCAGTCAGACTAGTGAAAAACAGTGGACATCAAGCAAAAAGTGGGGGTAACCATAAGAAGCAGATCCTACTTTCCTACAGAATTCAGTGGCGAAGTAAGCAAGGGACCCACGTCTGGGCATATTCTGCCAACTTAGAGCAAACAAAGCAAACACAAGGAGATGATGGACAAAGCACTGAAACGTTTCAGACACTCATCCCGTCACAGATCTGGGTTAAATCCATCATCATTCTTTAGCTCACTTAGCTACCCCAGTTCAGACCCAGCCATATGCAAATTGGACTTGACCCTGTCTGTTCGTACTGAGAGCAGTCCAGCCCAAAGTGCCAAGCCAGGTCTACCCTGGACCAGAAAGAAGGATCCTGGGACCGGTTTCAGAGTAACAACCTTCATCGGCCAGGCTAGCTTGAATCCATTGAAGTGAGCAAGGGACACACGGCTGGGCATACCCTGTCAATTTAGGGTGAACAAAGCAAACACAAAGAGATGATGGACGGAGCGCTGAAACTTTTCAGACACTCACTCCCAGTCACAGATCTGGAAGGAATCCATCATCATTTTTTTAGCACACTACCCCACCCCAGTTCAGACCCAGCCATATGAAATCAGTCTTGACCCTGTCCCTCATGGGAACAGTCCAGCACAAACTGCCAAGCCAGGTCTTCCCTGGACCAAAAACAAGGATTCTGAGACGGGTTCCGGGGAAAACACCCTTCATCAGCAAGGCTAGCTTGAATCCAGTGGCGAATTGAGCATGGGACCCACATCTGGGCATACCCTGCCAACTTAGGGCGAACAAGGCAAACACAAGGAGATGATGGACAGAGAGCTGAAACTTTTCAGACTCTCGCCCCCAGTCACAGATCTGGAATGAACCCATCATCGTTTTTTAGCTCACTTCACCACCCCAGTTCAGACCCAGCCATATTAAAATCAGTCTTGACTGACTGAAATTTTTACTAAGCGCTCGAATGCCGTGGCGTCTTGGCGCTGTAGATTAGAAGGCGATGTGAGGCAAATCAGGGTGGGGAAAACAGCCATGTTTTCAGGGATTTTCTGAACCTCAGTTTGGAGGCTTGTGATCCATTGTCCATTGTCTATCGGTAAGCTCTTGCTTTTAGAATTACTACCTTGACCTGAATGTAACTGTTCCCAACCGGGCACGCTGTGATGTTTACCTATCTGCCTAATCCATATTCAGGCGCGGTCCTCTCACAGGGACGCCGTTAATTATACCACTAAATCGACGACACTTACCCAGAGGTCAGCTTGCTCCTCCTTTAGCCATGGCTACAGACCATGTTGTTCTGGCTGCACGCAATTTTGTAATGTATATGTTCTGTTACAGATACTTCCCTTATGAACATTGCTTTCTACAGAACTATGTATATCGAGCTCAACCTTGACTAATTCCAGGTATTTTTGCCATATTACCCAATTGTTTGCTCTACCTTTGACCCAGTGTTTCCCCCATCTAACGTGCCAGTTTTCTGACCCTTACGCTCGGGTCGGTTTCTAAGTGTACCAGAATCGGCAGCTTTTCTCCGATTTCCCCCCCCCCCCTTTTTTGATTAATAAACCAACTCATTAAGATATTCAGGTTATCATTGATACCCTTAATTAATAGGAAGATGTTATGATCGTATCGACTATATCTCTATTGAGTTATAATTTCCCAGATTAGTGATTATTTACCTATCCAACGACGTTTTCCCTAGTAACATATGTCTACCGATGTGATTACTCGTAAGGCTGGAATAATACCCTTTTAATAACCAATTTCCCTTGTACCCATTTTAATTAGGTCCTGATGAAGACCCCGCAGCATGGGTGCAATCATTCCCTGCATGGATAAGAGGGTCGAAACGTCGACAACTGTTCCTTTGGTTTCAACTTCACGCCATTATTTTTACATTAATTGTATTTTGTAAAGTATGTTCACCCAAGAATAAGTGCCTAATACGTTGGCTTTTTTGGTTGCGTAATTGACTGCCAATACTGTTTTGCTTAATTGAACGATTTTACCGTCAAATATACCTACCACCTCCTCATCCTCACTTGATCACCACCTCCCTCCCTCCCCGGGGCACTGTTTAACCGTTGATACTATCGATTATTTGTTGTGTATATTGATTACACCCCATCCCTCTGTGAATTAAAACATTGTGGATTAATTGTTTGTTTTGATGATTAATTATTTTGAATTGTATATATTGTTCTTCATCCACACTGGGACCCCTTCCTCCTAGTACTGTGATCGAAGTTCAGCAGGCAGTGAGTTCCAAAGTTTGGAAGCCTGATTAGAAAAGGATTTTCCACCCCAACGCACTCTCAGAATTCTAGGCACACAGACCAGGTCTTGATTGGCCGATCTTAGAGTTCGGTTGGGCACATATCGCGGGAGGAGTTTGGCCAGGTCATCCGATCCATTTCCGTGAACGGCTTTGTGGGCCAGGCAGAGGGCCTTAAACTGAACTCTGCGCTAAATTGGCAGCCAGTGTAGCTCTCGAATGGCACGGGAGGTGGGATGACGCTTTGGCAGGTTAAAAAAAACCCTGGCGGCCACGTTCTGGATAGCCTGCAGCTTGATCAATTGCTTCTCTCCCATACCAAGATAGAGAGAGTTGCAATAGTCAACCCGAGACATTACCAGGGCGGCAATAACAGTCTTTTTTAAGGTGGGTGGGATGTAGGGCAAGATCTTTCCAAGTACCTTCATCGTATGAAAACAGGCAGAGGTGACTTGATTAACCTGCGCCGTGCAGGAGAGGCTTTTGTCCAATAGAAATCCAAGGTTTCTGACCTTCTCGGCTGGAGTTGGACAACAGCCGGCTTCCGGGGGCCACCATAGCTGACTCCATATCGAGGGCTTCTGACCGAATTCTATGACTTCAGTCTTCTCAGTATTTATTTTGAGAAAGTTTTGGCTCATCCAGTTTTTCACACTGAGAAGGCAATTCCTGAAACGCCCTGCAGTTGCTTCAATAGAATCGGAGACAGACACTATGATTTGTGTGTCGTCTGCATAAGACACTAATCTCCGGCCATGAGATTTTATCAGATCCGCCAAGGGGGTGACATATAGATTGAACAAGGTTGGTGATAACGCTGACCCTTGTGGGACTCCTCCAGGAAGAGTGAATTCCTCTGATTTAAGTCCATCCCAGTAAACCTGTTGGATTCTGCCTGTCAGGAATGATGCTAGAGGTCCAGAGCGGCATCAGAGATACCCAGATTTTCCAGTCGGCTCAGTAGGACCAAGTGGTTGACGGTGCCGAACGCCGCGGTTAAGTCAAGTAATATGAGGGCCGTTCTTCCACCGTCATCCATAGTCTTTCTGATATCCTCTGTTGCCATGATGAGAGCTGACTCAGTTGAATGGCATGCTCGAAAGCCATGTTGTGTAGAGTCAAGAAGGTTATTCTTCGTTAGAAAAGTCATCAGTTCTAAGTTCATGGCTTTCTCGAGGATTTTAGCTGGTAGAGGCAGACAGCAAATGGGCCGATAGTTTTTAGTTTCGGAGGGATTGAGTGATTCTTTCTTAAGAATCGGGCGGATGCAGGCTTTCTTCCAGATTGAAGGGAAAGAGCTCGAGCAGATAGCCTTGTTTAGTAGGGAGGACAAAACTCCAGTTATGGCTAGTGGAATAGAGTGCAGTATGTGCGGAGGGCATGGATCCAATGGAGATCCTGATTTCATCTGTAGGAGAAGGTCCCCGACCTCCGACTCCTTTAACATGGGAAACTTGGGTAGGCAGGGAAAGTAGATGGTGATGATTTCCTAGTGTCCGCTGCCAGGACCTGAGTGAAAGTGACAGAGATGTTAAGGTCAGTATTGGAGTTGGTAGCTACAGTGCTGAGATCATCATATACTGCCTGTACTTTGTTCTGGAAAAAAGCAGCAATATTCCCGACAAAGTTCTGGTCAGGTGTAAATATAGTGTCTTGACCTTGTCCCTCATGGGAACAGTCCAGCCCAATCTGCTAAGAAGGTCTTCCCTGGACCGGAAATAAGCATCCTGGGCCCGGTTTCGGGGTAACACCCTTCATCAGCCAGGCTAGCTTGAATCCAGTGGCGAAGTGAGCAAGGGACCCACGTCTAGGCATACCCTGCCAACTAAGGGCAAACAAAGCAAACACAAGATGATTGGCGGAGTGCTGAAACCTGTCAGATACTCACACCCAGTCACAGATCTGGGTTGAACCCATCATCATTCTTTAGTTCACTTCGCCACCCCAGTTCAGACCCAGTAATTTGCAAATCAGTCTTGACCCTGTGCCTCATGGGAACAGACCAGCCAGAGCTGCCAAGCCAGGTCTTCCATGGACCGGAAACAAGGATCCTGGGACCGGTTTTGGGGTAACACCCTTCCTCAGCCAGGTTAGCTTGAATCCAGTGGCAATGTGAGCAAGGGACCCACGTCTGGGCATACCCTGCCAACTTAAGACGAACAAAGCAAACACAAGGAGATGATGGACGAAGCGCTGAAACTTTTCAGACACTCACCCCCAGTCTCAGATCTGGAATGAATCCATCATCATTTTTATTTCACTTCACCACCCCAGTTCAGACCCAGCCACATGGAAATTAGTCTTGACCCTGTCTCTCATGGGAACAGTCCAGCCCAAACTGCCAAGCCAGGTCTTCCCTGGATCCGAAACAAGCTTCCTGGGACCGGTTTCGGGGTAACACCCTTCATCAGCCAGGCTAATTTGAATCCAGTGGCGAAGTGAGCAGGGGACCCACGTCTTAGGATCTGATTTACAGAGGCATCACCTGACGGCTGGTGCAAGGGCTTGTTGCGCAAAGGACCTGATACAATTGAAACTGATGTGAGGTGCAGAAACAGATGTCTGCCGTCAAAGTATCTCTGTAATTCAGTCTTGACACTATCCCTCATGGGAATAGTCCAGCCCGAACTGCCAAGCCAGGTCGTCCCTGGACTGGAAACAAGCATCCTCTGACCGGTTTCGGAGTAACACCTTTCATCAGGCAGGACAGCTTGAATCCAGTGGCGAAGTGAGCAAGGGACCCATGTCTGGGTATACCCTGCCAAATTAGGGAGAACAAAGCAAACACAAGGAGATGATGGACGGCATCCTGAAACTTTTCAGACACTCACCCCCAGTCACAGATCTGGGTTAAACCTATTGTCATTCTTTAGCTCACTTCGCCACCCCAGTTCAGACCTAGCCATATACAAATCAGTCTTGACCCTGTCACTCATGGGAACAGTCCAGCCAGAACTGCCAAGCCAAATGTTCCCTGGACTGGAAACAAGCATCCAGGAACCAGTTTTGGGGTAACACCCTTCATCAGCCAGGTTAGCTTGAATCCAGTGGCGAAGTGAGCAAGGGAGCTATGTCTGGGCATACCCTCCCAACTAAGGGCAAACAAAGCAAACACAAGGAGATGATGGACTGAGCGCCTAAACTGTTCAGACACTCACCCCAGTCACAGATCTGGGTTGAATCCATCATCATTCTTTAGCTCACTTCACCACCCCAGTTCAGACCCAGCCATATGCAAATCAGTCTTGACCCTGTCCCTCATGGGAACTGTCCAGCCCGATCTGCCAGGCCAGGTCTTCCCTGGACCGGAAATAAGCATCCTAGGACTAGTTTCAGGTCATACCCTTCATCAGCCAGGCGAGCTTGAATCCAGTGGCAAAGTGAGCAGGGAACCCATGTCTGGGCATACCCTGGCAACTTGGGACAAACAAAGCAATTACAAGGAGATGATGGACGGAGTGCTGAAACTTTTCAGACACTCACCCCCGTTACAGAACTGAGTTGAATCCATTATCGTTCTTATGCTCACTTCGCCACCCCAGTTCAGTTCCAACTATATTGAAAAAAGATCTTGTCCCTTCCAGCTTGTTTATACATCTCACCACAGAGATGTTGTCCATCCTCAGGAGAATGCAACAAGATACCTTCCTGGGCGTGAGAGTGCGCATCGCAAATGATCCAGCCAGGAGATTGAATCAGTTGATGTGTAAAGTTAACTCCTGGAGAGACGATCTGCCCCGGCGGCAATCTCCCTGCATTGTGCTCCCCAACCCGACCACTGGCATCAGAATCTATGACTACCTCCGGGCGAGAACCAAAAATTGCTCGGCCATTCAACGCATCCACGTGGGCTAGCCATCATCTGATTTCTTCCCGGACTTAGCCTGTGAGGGGAACTTGGTCTGACTATGAAAGATCCTTCTACAGGTGTTGGATTTTCAGACGTTGAAGGGCCTGGTTATGTAACAGGCCCGGAAAGATTGCTAGTATTGATGAGGCTAGAAGGCCCACGAAACGCGCAATCACACTTAGGGACATGACCTTTTTGGCTAGAGTCGTCTTCAATTCCTTCTTCTGATCCCTCAATTTGGTTTTGGGCAACAGGAGTTTTCATATTTATTTATTTGTTTGATTAATTAAAATCTTACAAAAAGGCAGATAAAACTTTACCAAATTAAAATTATAAAACAATTGGATTTTCAATCAGTTTTCAAAAGTTAAATATATATTATACACATTAAAAAGGAAAAGAGCTGCTTTGTATAAAGTCCATATTCACGTAGACTGTTGTTTGGTCAATCAAAAACATCCAATTTCTTCTGTACCGCACGAAGGAATTTAACAAGCGCAGAACTCATCGGCAAATCTTCTGGGTTAAGACTTGCGATCAGTGCCTGTCTACATGTCCTTACACTACGCATGTTAAACATTCTTTTAACTGTAGTTTTTCTTTCAATTTCCAGACCAGGGCAAAGACACAATAGGTGTAAGATGTTTTCTTCTCCTAGGTTACAAAGCCTGCATATGTTATTTCCTTGTGATCTCTTCCATGGTGGTAAGTGGCATATGGCTGGATAGAAGCCAAATCTGGCATTAATAAAAATGTGTTTATTTTTCTTAGACCATGCAGTTTCTAGATAGGTTTGAACCTTTTTTTTCTTATATCCAGAGACAATTGACCATGCGCGGCTACGTTTGACCAGAGTATCTTTATCCATAATCATGGAGAGGTAGTTAGTGAGTGTGTTTATTGTTTTTTTTAAGCTCTCCGACGTAATTGTGGTTTCCCAGATTGGTGTTATACCAAATTCTGCAATAGCGCTGTTTAAGCAGGAGCTGACATTTGTGTTTGTTTTGTTGTTCACTTCCTGCCACAATAAGCGGGACATTTCATTATCCTTGTCGTTTTTTATTCTGTTCCATACTTTTAGTATGTGCCCTTTCCTTGCATAGCATTAATTGTTTAGCCCAAACTCAAGTCTCACCTGGGCTTGTGCGGCATTCTTCGGGAGCGAGAATAAGGATCTGTACGTTTTAGCTACAGCTATATTAATAACCTCAGCATCCTGACCATTGAGTGCCTCACTACCATAGGTTAGAGCAGGCAATAATTTTGCGGCAATAATTTTTAATAAAGGGTGATAAGACAAATCTCCCGTTGATTTCTGAATGATTTTAAATGCCCCTACTAGGGAGTTTGCCTTTCTTATAATGTCCGTTTTTTGTGTCTGAAAGTTGCCTTTGTCATTAAAAGTAACTCCCAAGTATTTATAATCTGCTACTTGCTCCAATTTTTTCCCGTTTAATAACCACTTATGTTTGGATTTAAAATGAACATTTTTTGAGATGACCATTACTTTGGTCTTAGCTTCATTTATTTGCATGCCATTTTCCTGTGAATACCTAAAAATCCCATTGATTAATCGTTGCATGCCGACTTTTTGCTTAAAAGTACAACATCGTCGGCATATAATAGGTTGGATATCAGATTGTTTGCTAGCCTTGGGGAATGTGCATTGATTTCATTTAGGTCTGTAGAAAGATCTGCTAAGAATAAGTTAAAAGGTAAAGGGGCCAGAACGCACCCTTGTTTTAGGCCCCTCGATGTCGGGATTTTTTTGGTTAGTGTATTTCCCTCACCTAACCTTACCTTTACCCAAGTTTCTGTGTGCAGGAGCCGGATCAATTGTAAGAGATTATGCGGAATTCCTTGTTTGTTAAGCTTTTCCCAAAGAAGTTCTCTGTCAATACAGTCAAAAGCTGACTTAAAGTCTACAAAACACAGATATAGCAGTTCTTTAGATGTAATTGCTTTATCTCTTAGTATTGATAGTATTAAAATATTTGTAGATTGTGATGAGTAATTATAGACCTATCTCTCTCCTCCCCTTTCTGGGAAAGATCTTGGAGACATATGTAACCAAGTGCCTCAGCTCCTTTATGGAAACTTCCTCTTTCCTTGACCCTCATCAGGCTGGCTTTCGCCCACTACATTCCACAGAGATGGTGATTGCGGCAGTAATGGACACTCTCAGAACCGGTGCCGACAATAACACCCCCCAGGCTCTTGTCTTGTTAGATCTGTCGGCGGCTTTTGACACGGTCGATCACACTATCTTGATCGACCGTGTCAGCAACGCCGGGATCCGTGGGGTCGCCCTTGATTGGGTTCGATCCTTCTTGCAAGGCCGCTCTCAGGCTGTCCACCTCTCCACTTTCTCCGCCCCTTTCACCCCCCTCACCTGTGGTGTTCCCCAAGGCTCTGCCCTTTCCCCGCTTCTCTTTAACTTATATATGCAACCACTTCTGGCATCCCTTCGTCACTCCCCAGCCACCATATATAACTATGCAGACGATCTGCAACTGATTTTCCCCCTGGACACTTCCCCCACCTCCCGTCTTAACATCCAAACCACAATGCTACTAATCTCTGACTGGATGGCTCATAGCCAACTCAAGTTGAATCCGTCCAAAACGGAACTCGTCCTGGTGGGCGGCCCCACCAACCCTTGGGATGACAACTTTTGGCCCCCTTCCCTTGGCGCCCCCCCTCGCCCGGTCAGTACCGTGAAAAGCCTAGGAGTGATCATCTCGGAGGATCTATCTATGAAACCTCAGATCTCTGCAGTTACATCATCCTGCTTTTTCCAGCTGCGCAGGATTCGCAAGATCTGTAGATTCTTAACCAGAGAGGCACTCATTCTAACCATCTTGGCCTTGGTCATCTCCAGGGTTGATTTCTCTAACATCCTGTATGCGGGGATCCCCGCCTACCAGCTTCAAAAACTCCAGTTAATTCAGAACCAGGCTGCTCGCCTGGTGTTTCGTCAACCCAAACACCAGCATGTTTCCCCCCTTCTGAAGAGCCTTCATTGGCTCCCTGTGGCCAAACGGTGCTCCTTTAAACTCGGTTGCACCTTATTCAAATCCCTTCACAACCACGCCCCTGAGTTCATCTCTTCTAAACTCAAGCGATACCTCCCATCCCGCAACCTTCGATCTTCTGCCGATAATCTTCTCTGCATTCCACTGATCCGCCGAAAAAAACACGGCGGCCTCCGGTTTTCTTTTTTAGGTCCCACTTTTTGGAATTCCCTCCCTTCTTCCTTTCGCCATTGCCCCACCTACGAATTGTTTCGTAAAACCCTGAAAACTCACCTTTTTAAGTTAGCCTTTGAGTAATGCTCCTTGCCTCAGTTTGTTATGTCTGTTATGAGCGCCAAGAAACCGTCTCGGTGTACGTGCGCGGTATAAATTTTTTAACATAAATTTTTTAACATAACGTAGATGTACCGAGTCCCTTAATAAAGCCTGTTTGATTCGCAGGCAGTACCTGTTTCTCTTTTGCCCATTCCGTTAAGTTCTTCAGTAGGAGTCCGGCAAACAACTTTGCATCGGTGTCCTGCAATGTAATTTGGCAATAGTTTTCAAGTAGTTGCCAATTTCCTTTCTTTAGGATTGGTGTTATTAGTGATCCTTTCCATGATTTAGGGATTTGGCCGCTCTCCGCTACTTCTCTAAAAACATTTGTAAGATAAGTGGACCAGAAATCAGGTGCTTCCTTATATAGTGCAAATGGGATACCGTTCGGACCAGGGGCCCCATCCTTCTGTCTTTTAATTAGCCCAGCCACTTGAGTTTCAGTTATTGTGATATCACAGTCGCCTTCTTGATCAGCTTTTATATACATCGGATTGATTGCAGGTTGTTTAGGTGCTGTGGATTTGGAATCTAGATGTTTTTTAAGGAACGTCACCCATTCTTCTTCAGATATACTGGATCATATAGCAACCTTATTTGGTCTAGCTAGTCCATTAATTAATCTCCAGAATTCCTGCGGGTTTGTTAAAGTGCTTGCGTGATAAATTTTTGTCAAGAGGTCTTGTTTGTCTTTATTTTTTTCATTCCAGATTAGTTTCCTTAAGGTGCTATTTGTAGTTTTTAATGATGCCAGTATTTCCTCGTTATGTGGGGTCTTGGTTAGCTGTTTCCTCAGCCTGTTTCTCATGATTCTAGTTTTCCTTACAGCATATGGGAGATAGATCTTAGTTTCTTTTATCTTCGGAAATTTAATCTTTTTCCTTTGTTTACCTGTTATTTTTTTTTATTGTATGTCACCACTTTCTGTGTAAATTCAGCCCATCTGTCTAGGGCAGTGTACTTTGTTTGTTCATCAAAGCATTCCACAGCTAGATTTTTTTGCCATTGCAATAGTCTCCTCCATATTTTCAGGTTTCCAAGTAAGTTTCTTGTAATTTATGGTACTGATCTGGCCTTGTAATATTGAGTACTTTTCAGATTCTGCGCAAAATAGCTTTATCTTAATGATTTGCTGGCTGTGATCGCTGTTCAAAACTTTTTTTAGATAGTAGGAAGTCACTCTGCTGAAAGTACACAATGATGTAAATGTGTAATCAATACATGATTTACCATTAGTTGAATGGAAAGAGCTAGCCGGTGGAGAGTCCGTTGTGAATCTCCCATTTAGTACCCTGAAACCGAGTGCTTCCAAGTTCTTTACCAAGTTTATCCCTATTCTATTTTGTTTATTAGATGTTCTAGGTTCCATTATTTGATCCGGGATTTCCCACTGTTGGTTTTGAGTTTGGACGAAGTCGTCCCGCACAAAGGATGTCAGCAAGTTTGTGTTGTAATCACCTGATACGATACAGTCCGCTAACGGCTCTTCCAAGATTAGTTCGAGAAGTAAATTGTTTATGGCGGCAGTCATCTCTTTCTTTAATTTCTGTTTCGGTGGTATGTAGATGTTGACTAATATCAGGATTTTATACGACCCCCTTCTGCGAGTTTTGTATCGTAATTTTACTGCTAGTAGTTTTGGATTATTCGTCTGTATTTGCTCATGTTTTGCATCTAATACCAAAGGAATGTACATTGCTAGGCCTCCGCACGGGCGGCCAAACTTCTTGTATTTAATTGCTGGTACAAAATACCCCTTGTAATTTTTTTACATAGGCGGATCTATTGCCCATGTTTCCTGCAATAATATAAGTTGGTTTTGGTCCGAGAGACCTTCTATTTTGGCGTTTTTTAACTTACTATTAATCCTGTTGAAGTTCCATGAGCATTTTTTCATTATAAAGGGTGCTATGCTCTGTTCTTGTAATGGTATTAGTAGCGAGTCATGTCAATGTTCCTTGTTACCATGCAAGGCTGCTGTAATCCATTTTTCGTTTACCTCATTAGTATTGTCTTTCTTTGGACTAATCAGAGGTCTTTTATCTTCGGTGATTGTTTTGCCAAGAGGATTTTTTAGAATAGAAAATACACTCTCGATTCTTTCAGACTGTAATTTTTTTGTTTGACGTTCTTCGTGTAGAAGTGGGATTGGATAGACCTTTGGAAGTGGGTGACTGATTTGTATACCCCATTCAAGAAAGGTATCATGCTCTTTTAAGATTAGGTCCGCTAACGATCCTGTGGTGACTGTTAGTAGCGTTAGCGGCAGGCTTCCTTCAGGGTTTGGCTGAAAGCCCACACATGAAATGTCTTTTGTGGTTATCATTTCAAGCGCTGTTATCGATTTCAGCAGTCGGAGGATATTTCCTCTATTTAGTATGTCGTGTGGACCTTTTGATTCATAAAGTGGCGTGAGGACGAGTTGTGCAGACCTGTTTTTTTCACCATTGGTGGCTCCATTTCTTCTGTAATCCATATAAGTTATCTGCCTGTTCTGACCTCTTCTTTCAATTACCAAATTATTTTGGATATTTGGGTATATTAAATACTCTGTTGGTTCTTTTTCATTCCAAGGTTTTGGCTGTAATCTCTTTTTCCCCATTTCATTCATTGCCTCCAGGTCAGCGTTTTGGTTACAGTTCCTCAGGATGCTTACCAGATCTTTTTTATCTCCTTCTCTTTGCTTTGTTGGAGTTATTTGATTGTGTTGGTCCTTCTCGTTTGGTGAGGATATTCCGGGTTCCGATGCAGTCCCTGCCAACTTTTCTTTGATCATACCGTTTGTTGGGTCACTTCGGATATTGGAATAAATAGGCCCCTTTATTATACATCCGTTTCCATTATTTATTCGCTTTGCTCCATCTTCCTGAGCTATGCTTTGATTATTTTCCTCTGAGTTATCAGTTAGTGTACTGTTGATAACTTGCACCGGATTATGATTATTACTGGAAACTATTGGTTTTAAGAAGATATCGTAGTATTTATTATCTCCCTCAGTAGTTTTTGAGCCTTTTGTTGTTTTTTTGCCGTTGGTGTTATATTTTATTATTTTTTTATTTGTTCCATTGGTATTACCATCTATTAGTTTTGTTTGTGTATGTTTTATTCCTGCTTCATTCCTAGTTGGCACTGAGTCCGATTTAGTGTCTATTGTTCCTATTTCTTTGTTAGATGTGACCAATTCAGTATTCAATTGAAAAGTGTTTCCTTTAGTGCCTTGTTTCTCGCTTTACACAGCTTTTTTCTCTGTCTTTTCGTTGGTTCAAAGGCTACCATATCCTCTTCCTTTTCTCCTTCTCTATTCAATTCATATAAAGAGTTCAGCAGTTTTTTGTCATCTCCCCTAGTGTTTATTTCTTGATTTTTATTCAGATTTATGATCCCATTTGATATGTTAGCAGTACACAGTTTTTGTCGCACTTGTTCTTGTTTATCTACTGGTATAATTTCACTAGTGTTAGTTTGGAGACCGTCCTCCCTACATGTGTCCTTTTTTCTAATGCAGACACTTTCTTTAACGTCCTCCAGGATTGTTTTCATGACCTCCGGTTTAGTTACCAGCTTATTGATAATTGGGGTACATGAGCACTCGATGTAATTTGGCGCTGATGTCTTTTGAGCTTTTATTATTAGATTATTTAGTTCTGCTAATTTGGTCTCAATTCCAGCAACTGCGTTGGCCATAAATCCCAAAATATCTTTAGGAGTTGAGTTGTCAAAGAATTGATTACAAAACCTAAGAACTGCAGTGATTGGGTTGGGACCAGAACTGATTTTGTCTTGTTTATCACAAAACCCAGAATTTTTAACAGGTGCATTATGGTCTGCAGATGTTGGACTGCTAGGGAGACGGAGGGAGCCATTATCAGTATGTCGTCCAGATAAATTATTAGACTAATACCCTGCTCCTGAAGATGTGAGGTAATTGGCTTCATCAACTTGGTAAAACACCAAGGAGCCAAGGAAAGACCGAAAGGCAGGACCAAATATTCCAGGCGTCTGCCTCGCCATTGGAACTGCAAGAAACGCTGGTGAGGGGGAAGATTGGGACTTTTAGGCGTCCTTGAAGTCTAGACGGACCATTCAGTCCGCTTCCCTCAAAATGTCTGTTAGTACATGTATCCCCTCAATTTTGAAATGCCTGTACAGGACAAACTGGTTGAAATCCTTTAGGTGTAGAACCAGTCTGTGGCCCCCGCCTCTCTTTAGAACTAGGAAGACGTTGCTGCAGAAACCCTTAGGGTTTGTCGTTGCAATAAGCTACTGCGCGTTTCTTCAGCAAGTCTCCTACTTCTTGATCTATAAAAATGTTGTCTTGTTGGGAAAAAGATAAAGGAAGTGGAGTAGCATTTTACATAGGGGTTTGACAGAATTCTATGCGACACCCCTGCACTGTTTGTAAAACCCAAGCATCCCGAGTAATGACTGACCAATTGTCCCTAAAATGGCAAATGGGACCCCCCAGAGGACATAGAGATAGAGTAATTTTTCTTACATGATGTAATCTGTGGTTGGAAGTTTCCCCTCTGTCCTCCATGGTGGTACCGGAGATTACTAAATTGTCTTGTCTGGTAGAACGCCTCTGGTGCTGTCCCAGTACTCTCCTCTACCTGACCGTATCCTCCTCTGGGAGGGCACTGATGGTATGCAGCCTGGTGAGCAGCCCTAGCCTCGCTCAGCCAAAAAGGCCAGCTTGGAAGACCTTTTTAATATTTGATTGCGCCTGGTCCAGTGAGGTGAATGTCCCGACGTACATGGAGACGTCTTTGACGAACCTGTTGCCGAAAAGTAGTCCCGCCGCCAGGCTGCCTCCCTCTGCAGAAGCCAGCTCGGTGAGGTTGTTGTCCATCCTCATGAGAAGGGATTTCCTATTCTCTGCAGAAATGGCACAGATCGCGTTTCCCAGAAAACAAATGGCGAGCTGTGTCCATCCTGCGAGGATGTCTGGACATTTCCAAGATATTCGCTAAGGGGCCAGTGACATCCAGGAGTTTATCCTGGCAACCACGCCATGCACAGTCAATGTCATTTTTTGGGTCCTTTGCAAACTTTTTTAAAAAGGTTAACATATTGGGGTCGATGTCCGGCATTTCTGCTACCTTATCTGGGATGTCCGGACGAGGACATTCGGACCTCAATCTACTAAGCACCTCCTTGTCAAAATTCCTCCTCAGATTTTGATGTAAGTAGTCCACTACCTCCGGGGGCGGGCCCAGTTCAGGTATCTCGGGTGGACAATGTCCTGTGGGTTAAAATCGGAGTCGCTGCTTTGAAGAAGGAGGGAGTCGGCAGATTTAAGTGCGCCTTCTTAGCTTTCTTCTTCTTAGGGGATGCGGTATGCCCCGTAGAGTCTGTGTCGGTGCCAGTGTCAGTGTCCTGGGCTTTCTTGGATGATGGGATTGGGTCTGGGGTTACAGAGTACTGATGATCCCCAGATGAGGGTGGGGGTAACTTACCAAGAGCCTGAGCAAGCGGCCAGTTTGAGGGCTTGGCTTTAGCTGAAACTTTTCCCCCCGAGGTGGCTGCGGCTGGTCCTACCGACTCTTGGGGATGCATCCCATGCCTTTTCACAAAACTTTCAAGTTGCGCCGTGATTGGCTTGAGGGCAGCTTCTAGCGCCTTGCTGACCGTCTGGGGAACCACTGCCTATACCGCCTTATTGACGGATTTTTGAACTGATGCGACCTTGGGATCATCCAGATTGTCTTCGGGGAGAGGACCTTGCTCTTCCTCGAAATAGGCCCAGTCTTTCATCGCTAATTAATTTGCAGTGATCTAGACAATTATTTTAGCCAAGTTCAAAAAATCCAAAGAAATTAGTCAAGCGGTTGCAACCTTTAGTGCCAAATTAATTCAACTGCTCCTCAGCCCCGCTGTAGTCAATATTATTGCAGCCCACCAGAGGGCATCTAGAAGCCAACCTTGTAAGCAGCCTGCACCCGGCTTGGGCCTTCCTTATTCTGCAGCCAAGGAGAGGCGTCCGTGCACACAGAGGCAACCACAAACCAAGCTGTGTGCTATTCCGCTTTTGAAATTGCTGTGGAACGAGGAGGAATTGTTATTAGGCGTTGCATATCCCAATTGGGCTATGCGACATCTGACTCCAAAACAAACGCGGGCTCCATCAGGGAATGCACCGCAGACCGCAACTATGTGGTGCGGGTAACTGGACAGCAGCGAGCAAGCAATTAGGCTTCTGGTGAGGGCGAGCAGAAACAACCCCATTAGCGCTCGCCACCACCCGACCACAACCGCAATATTTACTAGCACCCGTGCAGTGCCGCTGAGACACTATCACCACAGTGATATCTGCTGGCACTCGCGCTGCCTTGCACTGCAGTTGAGACGCAGCGCACACAAGCAATTAAGTTTGTGACCAAACTTTACTTCACAACACGTAATGTATCAATCACTAAGCACAATATAATCAAACAGAAACAGCATAAACTTTGCAACAAGAATAAGTATATAGAAGCACTTAATTCGGCTGCTGAGCATCAAAGAAAGAGGAAATGTTCATGTTAAGAGCTTCATTTATAGGGCTTATAGTTGTTGTTGAAGTGCCATGGCCTTTTGGGAAATTTAGTTTTTGTATGTATGTTAAAAACGTTTTTATTGGCTGCTGTAAGTTTCAGTATAACAAAGAGAAAGCATAATCCGAAGCCTCCGGCCCTGTAATAGAATTCAACCCAGATCTGTGAATGGGGGTGATTGTCTGAAAAGTTTCAGCACTCAGTCTACCTTGTTTGCTAAAAATTTTAAGTAGGCATGTTTTTTTAAATTTTAGAAAATGTTTATTTTATATGTTAAGTGGAAACATCATGAAATGCATAACAGGCTTTGTAAAATATGGTATACAAAGCCAACACACACTAACATCAGATGTGAAAGCGCAATTTCTATAGTATGAGGTGCAACGCTAATATGGATGAAAGAAAATTTGAATTAGTTCACTATTATATTGGTTTTGGATCAAACAGTTGGGGAAAGAAATATATTGAGACGCGTCACACATCAGTATTGAAATGTCACACAATCACAAGGAAAATATGAAAATGCCACATATAAGGAAAATGAAACTTGGCAGCTATGTTTTGCTCACGAACAAGTGTCACTCATAGCCATTGAAATGTCACTCATAATTACACTGAAATTATCAACATGTAACACATAGCAATTTGAACCTTGGCAGCTAAGCGACGGCCCTCCAGCCAGACCCTCCAGGATATCGCGATTTGCCGCGAAATCGGCACTTTTTAAAAAATGCCGCGATTTTTACAAAAATGCCTGCGAAATCGATATTTTTGTAGAAATCGCGGCATTTTTCGCTATATCCTGGGGGGTCTGCTTTATGTGGCTATCGCCTGTGCCTCTGTCTCCGATGCTGCACCAAAGCTCCTCAGATACTCAGCAGCATTGAAGCGTCACAGCGGGATGGCAAACCTCACACCTCCAGCCCTTGGTGACATGTTAAGAGGTGCTTCGAAGGTGACTGAGAGGGAGGGGCTGCAGGTTCAGGAGCTGCGACATCTATTCACATGCAAACAGCCCTGAATGTGTCATGTCTCTGCTATTTAGAGGGGGGCTCACACATTCAATTTCTACCCAGGGCCCCAAAAATCCGAGACTCGGACAGATTACACCCCTGATTACACTGAGGCAGCACGTGGTTCTCTTCACAGAGCGTAATTACTGTCACTAAATTGTAAGCAAACCTCGGTTCTTCAAACATGCAGTCTGTAATTTAAGAAAATACAGAAATGGCACAATCGCACCCACACTGATTAACCGAGTATGGAGGACAATCAGTTCAATCAGTTCTCTTAGAGTATCTCCTGTAAGTACTGTACATCACAGTGGGGGATGGCATTTTGGACAGAGAGCTTGTCTTCTCGTTGTCTTGTGCAGGAGGGGGCGAGGAGCCCAAGATGATACTAGAATACTGCATGCCCACCCCTGTGCCCACCCTGGTGGATCCTGTTCCCTCTCCTGTGATGGCTCCTGCCCTCCCCTCAGTGATGGCTCCTGTCCTCCCCTCAGTGATGGCTCCTGTCCCCTCATGTGGTGGCTCCAGTCCACCCCCCGCCTGTGATGGCTCCTGTCCCCCCATGTTGTGGCTCCAGTCCACCTACACCTGTGATGGCTCTTGTCCCCCCCCCTGTGGTGGATCCTGTCTCCGCCCTGGGTGGCTTCTGTCCCAGTCCTGGAACGGCCCCTGCAGCGAGGGTGAAGTTCTTGATGGGCCTCTTCTCAAAAGGGCTCAGCTCAAAATTAATATGGAAAGGTCGGCGAGTAAGTAAGTGAAGGGATGGGTGAATGGCTGGATGAATTAGTGAAAGGGTGAATGGATGAATGAAAGATTGAATAAATGGATAATGAGAGAGGATGGATGGATTGATGAGAGGGGAAGGATGGAGAGAAAATGTAAATAGCTGGATGTATGGGTGGAAGGGTAGCTGGATGATGGATGAGGGGAAAGATGGATGAGGGGAAGGATGATGGATGAGGAGATGGATGGATGGAGGGGAAGGATGGATGGATGGAGGGGAAGGATGGATGGATGAGGAGAAGGATGGATGGGTGGATGGGTGAGGGGAAGGATGGATGATGAGGGGATGGATGGATGGATGGTTGATGAGGGGGTGGGTGAAAGGATGGATGATGAGGGGAAGGGTGGACGGATGGATGATGAGGGAATGGATGGATGATGAGGGGGCGGGTGAAAGGATGGATGGATGATGAGGGGAAGGATGGATGGATGATGAGGGGAAGGATGGATGGATGGGTGGGTGAAAGGATGGATGGATGATGAGGGGATGGATGGATGGATGGATGGATGGTTTATGAGGGGGTGGGTGACAGGATGGATGATGAGGGGAAGGGTGGATGGATGGATGATGAGGGAATGGATGGATGATGAGGGGGCGGGTGAAAGGATGGATGGATGATGAGGGGAAGGATGGATGGATGATGAGGGGAAGGATGGATGGATGAAGAATGGGTGGGTAGATGGATGGATGGATGATGAGGGAAAAGGATGGAGGGATGGATGATGAGGGAAAAGGATGGATGGGTGATGAGGGGAAGGATGGATGATGAGGGGAAGGACAGATGGATGGATGGATGGATGATGGGTGGGTGAAAGGATGGAAGGAAGGATGGCTAAGTGAAAGGGTCGATGGAGAGAGAAAGGGAGGATGGATGGATGACTAAAATAGTGGATGGGTGGAAGGATTAGTAAGTGAAAGGATGGCTGGATTGGTGAAAGGGTAAATGGCTGAATGGATGAGTGAATGGATGGATGGGATGAAGAGTGGATGGATAAGTGTACAGATGGATAGGGTGAAAGGGTGGATGGATAATGGAGATGAGTGAAAGGATGGATGAGGGGATGGATGAAGGGATGGATGAGTGAAATGATAGATGGAAGGATACATGATGGATAGGTTTGCAAACGGTTGAATATGTTTGGAAATGGCTGGGCTTACTTATATACTATTGCGCGACCTCTGATGTGTCTGTAAAACATACCTATTGTCCTGAAGTTTTGTCCTGAATTTTGAGCTCCTGTCCTGAATTTGTGTCCTGAATTTTGACCCTTTGTCCTGAATTTTTACACTCGCCGTCCTGAATTTGCACCAATGCCAGTTGGTCACCCTATTCGCTGGCTTGGAGACGGAGCGCCATGCAGAGATGTCTGTCCCTCAAGATAAACAGACAGAACCACTCAGCCGAGAGAGCTGAGGCGCACACGGGACGGGGTATCTGCAGAGGCGCGCTGGACAAGGGATGAAGTCAGAGGGTTGAGCTCACCTATTGCAGACCATTTCCCCCTGGGAGTGAGCCATGGGAAAAATCCTAGAGGCGAGAAATTTAACACGGGCGTCAAGTGGCCCCATGTCATGGGTGTCAACTTCAACCAGTCCCCGCTTTTAAATCGGAGACGATTTGCAGGCTGACATTTTGCAACGAAACTACAAGTACCAACATGCAGTTCGCTACTGTTTAACAAGTGACCACTTGGCGGTTTTGACTGCTCTTTCTCTAGTGGTTAGGTCTGTCGAACGGGCATCCGGTGGGATATCAGGTCGTGTTCAAAATACACTGTACTATTTAACGTGCTTACTAATAAAAGGGGCGATAGGTATAGCCATCATTAGTGCAGCAGGTACAGTGGCACCAAGCTCTAAGGCTATTGCAAGACACAAACTGACCTGCAATGGTACGCCTCTTCTGGCGCAGGGCTTTGCAACGTGACGCATCTGGGAGATGCGTCACGTAGTAAATACCCCGCACCATGGTGCATCTTTTGCGCCGCCGCTGCGTCACAAAAGTGACGCAACGGTGGCGTAAAAGCAGCGCAAGGGGCTTGTAAATCTGCCCCAAAGTGTCTACATTGTAAAGAAACCAAATATACATAGCTTCATGTTGTTAAATAACTAAAAAAACTAAGATATCTGTGTTTGTTGTAGGAAAAATGGCCACATAAAATGCCGCAAAATTGCCGCAAAATTTCCATATTTGTGCCGCTAAATTTCCATTTTTGTGCCGCTAAATTTGCTAATCCATGCCGCTATATCCTGGGGGGTCTGCCAGCAGTAACCAGTAAGGCCGACGAGCCAGCCAGATTGGGGGAGAACGTGAAAGAAGCGTCTATACTTTCCTCGATCAACCGGGGACACCATCACTAAGGTCTAACCTCCCATTTCATGAACCTTTGTCGTTAGCAGCAAGGCATGCCTAGGCAACATCGCCCTGCTGTTAAAGATGACTCTATCCCTCGGCCAACTAACTAACCCGGCCCGACAAACGCCAATCACCAAACTGCGTGTACAGTAGCTAAGAAACTTTTCACTATTGTGTATAAATATATCGCCGAGGCACGTGAGAATTCCACAGCCAATGAGCGCGTTGGAACTGTGTGCGGGGCAGTGTGATTTGCTGAGTTACCGACACTTCTCCAATCGTACATCTCGTTATACATCACGAGTGTATCCAACTCGTAGACGAATTCCAGATTATGATCTGTGTGGGGATTGGGTGTTTTGCGACCCGGAAGTACTGAAACTACAGACAGATAGTATCCTTTTAAAGATTTAACATCGGACGACAGGCATTAGCAGAGTTACGGATGGTTCATATAAGTATCTGACAGGTAGGCACGTTTGAATGATGTGATTGTGATTTCAACTATAGGGATTGGTTCATTTTATAATTATTTTTGTGATGATGTTGATTTGTGTGTCTCCTGTTACATAGGTTGTGTAACATTGGTTATGCAAGAGTTTGATTATCGTTTCTTGGGCTAATTTTTCTGGTCTTTTCTTGCCGTAAATTTGGTGTATTTAGCTTTACATTAGTGTGTTGTGATATTCGTGTGCAGTGTGGTTGTTGCAGTAATTTGTAGTATTTGTCGATTTTGTCTCTTTGTTGGTATGTAAGTATCTTACAGGTAGGCACGTCTGAATGATGTGATTGTCATTTCAACTATAGGGATTGGTTCATTTTATAATTATTTCTATGATGTTGATTTGTGTGTCTTCTGTAACATTGGTTGTGTAACATTGGTTATGCAAGAGTTTCATTATCATTTCTTGGGCTAGTTTTTCTGGTCTTTTGTTGCCGTAAATTAGGTGTATTTCGCTTTACGTTAGTGTGTTGTGATATTCGTGTGCATTGTGGTTGTTGCAGTAATTTGTAGTGTAGTATTTGTCGATTTTGTCTCTTTGTTGGTATATCATACCTGTCTCTGACTATGGGGTGGTGTGGTAAGACTTTATGTATTGTAACATTTATATGGTGCTTACTACCCCTTTGTGGGGCAGAGACGCGCTTTCCTACATGAGTAGTACGCTATGGTGTGTGTTTGGAAAGACATTTTTATTCTAATCCTATTTGGTTAATGTTTACATGTCCACCAAGGTGCGGTTAATGTGTTGAGTACAGTCAGAGGCGCAACTAGAGCCACATTTTGGGGCATTCTTGTTCTAATCCTATTTTGTTAATGTTTACATGTCCACCAAGGTGCGGTTAATGTGTTGAGTACAGTCAGAGGTGCAACTAGAATTTCGGGGGCGGAAACTTTTAAACAATAGTCAGAGTGGAGCTGCAGTGGCTCTTGGAAGGGGTGAAGCAACATCAAAGCCTCATTAACATGCACATGGTCAGGTCTTATAAAGACCTTTGAAGTGCTCGGGTGCGGCTGAAGCTGGGACCAACAGTGCTGTACTAAATTGCAGCCCACCCGAGACCAGTAGCATGTGATAAATCTCTTTACTTATAATTTGCCTCTTCAAAAGATGATGGGTGGTTTGTTGTGCACTTGTACAGTACATGACAGACATGACCTGTAGAGTTTCTGTCTGAACAGTGGAGGCTGGTGACTTTTAAAAAGTGGTGGGGTGAAAAGGTTGTTTGTGACTTGGACACAGCGAGTGAGCCCAAATGACGCAAATAGAGTTCGTGGGGAGAGTTCATTTTGTCCCCCATGAATATTTTCAGATATATAGTGTTTAAAATGATGCATTTTAAAGCATTTTGGAGCAGAATTTGAATATAAGTTATAGGTTTACAAATAAGTTTTTACACAAAATTAAAATTTCCAGGACTTGGGTCCTCAGTAATCTGATGACAGGACCTTCTTGAATGATTTTCATGGGGCAAAATTGGTGCATATATTTTGCACAATTTTGACTATAATTGTTGTTTAAAAAAGTAGTGTACTGATTTGTTCTCCACCTTTTCCCCATTTAATTTAGTGGAGCAAATGTATTTGCTGTGTTCCATATTAGGAAATAGGTACAAATAGTGCAAATCGTAGATTTTTTTTGCACTGGTTCAAAATTGTATTTAATGTGGCTGATGCTAACACTGGAGCCCAACCTGTTTGTGCCATCCCTTTCATGCAAGAAGAAAAAATGGTGCAAATATTTCTCCCAAATTTCTTTCTTCATGCCAATGTTGTGCCACGCCCACTTAGCAGCTGTATGTCAGACTGATTATCAGAACGGAATGAAACTAGAATAAAAATATAAATTCATTTACTATGTTCTGTTTCTAGCAGCTTGTAGTGGGATCAGAGGGGCAATGCCCATTATACTCCTATAGGCGAGCCGTCATTGTGTCTTAAATGAGTGTGAGAGGGCAAGTAGTATGCAGGAATTAGAATCTGCTTCTCGACCACAGAGTGTTAACCTATTAGTGAGGGCCAGATGGGTTACATATGAATTTACTATACAATACCTATATCAGAAACAAGTCAGCCCTTAGTAACTTACCTGGATATAGAGAGACGTCAGAGCTTGTTTAGAACATGTGGCTAGTGTGCTGGTCGGGCTGTTGCATATCTGTGGACTGTAGATTGTACTTGAAGGAGTGAGTATTGTTCTTGGTTCTTTATCAGGGTTATGGGATTGTCTAGTTACTTGGAAACACCCATTTTTTTTTACTTCTCTTCCGAATTGTAAGTGTTCCTGGGATGCTTCTAATCTTGGTTGGCAGTGTGTTCCAGAGCTCGGCGGCTTGTTTTGAGGCAGCAGCGCCTCCAACAATTTATTTTAATAGGGCAGTATGGCGATCCATGGTACAAGCCTGAAGCTCAGTGTCCTATTTTGTTTATGTTATTTTAATTTCGTTTTTGTAGATACAGTGGTTCCAGTATTAAAATGTGTACATACGTGTTCAAAGTTGATCAATATGAGGCTATTATAATGCTCCCAGAATGCTCTCTGATTTGATGCAAATATTTGCAGAAGCATGAAAGCAAGATTGATGGATGATTCTTTCCTTTCAAAATAAAATGTTCATAAAAAAATGAAAGCAGAAAAAAAACATTTCTCTAAACCACTGTAAAATTGTAGGTACAATTTATTTGCAGCATAATTTAGTAACGTGTTGATGCATGCTAGTATTTCCCAAAAATATTCATAATGGAAAATCAGCGTAACCAGTTTCAATAAGATTATGGGGAAAAAATAACCCAGCATTGGCAAAGCCAGTAGGTTTGAAATTGGTGGTCAGCTTTTTATTTTTGTCAATGTGTGACTTGTTTTGGCATGGTTTTTGTAAAACCTCACTGGTGTAGGAGCTGTCCGTCCCTCACCATTATAACAATAATTGGCAAAGGCAAAAGTTGTTTTTGGTCTAAAAAAGCACACAGCCACAGTAGTTACCGGCACTGAACAAAACTACTTTGTGTGCTGATATGCTCTTTGTGAAAGAGCAGAATGCTGTCACTCAGTGAAGCCAGACAATACAGTGAGAAAGACAGTATTTTAATAAACTCAAAAAGTCACGATCAATGCCATACCAAATTAGGAGCCCAATTGTTGAAGAAAGTCTCCAAAGTGCACCCCTGGTATATGTCCTTGAATTAAGTGCATCTATACAGCTTTCGTGAATTCCCAAGAATTTACAGAAGTAGGACAAGAAATAATACTCCTAGAAAATATTTGGGAACTGCATTTTAGCATGAGCAAAAGTTGCATATGTAGATTTGCTCATGCGAAAATCTGAGTGTTTGCATGTTCACTTTCACTCCAACCACTTTTTTCCCCAACTCTGGAAGAAGGTTTACGTCTGCCGTTGTCAGGAGTAAACTGCCAACATTTTCTCAGTATGAGAACAGGTTAGAAAGAGTTGTTAAAAACCCTTAAAACATCTAAGTTTGTAGATTTGGACAGACTCAAAAGGGCATTCTAACCCTGGAACTATTGCTTACCACTTCATTTCAGCTATAGTATGTAGATCTGTGGAAAGGTGGCAACATGAGGGGATTGCAAGTATTACAACACTACTATGGTATGAGCCCTGGCATAATCAGAGAGGCTATACCAGAGTTCTTATATAATGAGATTACTGCCATAATTTATCACCACAGTACATGGCACCAAAGGGACGAGTGGATTTTGTTACAGAACAAGTAGATTTCTGAAGTAACCTGCCCCATGGACAAGTAGATGTTTTATTAAATTCCACCCCCCTGAACAGTGATCTCTGCTTGCTTTCAGCTAACTGAATCATGTCTTTTCTAGCTGACTATAAGGTGTGCAGTGATCTTGGTTCTTGCCAACTATGGATTAGTTTATTGGCATACAATTCTATGTTTGTGTGGTCCTTTCTGGACTTGCTTTCATTGATTGATTGTTTTGCCTGCTTAGCACAGCTTTGGGTCAGTAAATGTCTTCTTTTGAATGTCATCATTGTGCTAGTCTGTATGTATGGGTGATAGTGTTGTTGTGACATTAGAGTGATTATACGTGGCTTTCATGTTCTGGTTCTTTGGGTGTCTTGTGTGTCTGTAGTGTCTATGACGGTGCCTTCACCAAATGGGTATGGCTGTCCCTGGTTGTGGCTGTGGATTTGAGGATGTCCCTACTTCTCGCTCACATTTATGACTACATTATCTCTCTTGGTACAGGATGCCTGGAGAAGCACTGGCATATACAGATTCAGTGGAGGAAACACCCGAACCTAGTGCATCAAGCTATGACCATGGAAGCTGCACCAATGAGAAAGATTTGCGAGAGACTAATGGAACGATGGCCAGTAAAGGGGAAATGGTGGATTCGTCTGACCTTCCAACTGGACCTTTATATTTATCGGCTGATTCCAACCCTAGAACCTCTGCATCTGCTACAGCCCTTGAGGGACCCCGGAAGGGACAATCCTTGGTGCGCATTGACCGTCAACAGATCCAGGCAGTCGAGCGTAGCGCCCAGGCCATGGAGCTCGAGGGCTTGGGTGTGGACGTGTATGACCATGATGTTTTAGAACAAGGAGTGCTGCAGCAAGTGGATGAGGCTATCAATGAAGCCAACAAAGCTGCAAAAGCTGCTGAGGCCAAGAAGGAGGCACAGGCACTTCAGGAAGAGTTACGGTAAGAGTCAGGCATATCTGTACTTTGTAAGCACTCAAGAGGTACATGGTTGTGTGCAGTAATTACAGCTGTGTGTGGGTTTTCGGTTTTGTGGAGATTTGCCAACTGGCCTAGACAGAGTTGCTGCTTAGCTTTGTTTAGACAGTGTCGTTGAGGCAATATTGCTAAAATACCTATCCAGCAGTGACTAGGTCCCTACAAAGAAGTCCTTAACTTTATGTGGATGCAGTGAGCAGTTATTCCGTGTGCCTCAAGTGCACAGGAAAGCTTTAAATGAATCTGTTAGATAAATTCATGATTTCATCTTTGCTCGGAGAAACTGCATTAAAGAAGTCAATGTGTTTTGCTCTCCATGTGATGCTTTGCTTCCCTTAAGGATTGTTTCTTCTTCCATCACTCAGACTTTAAAAAAAAAAATCTTGTAAGACCATAGTTTGCAATGCAGGTTGTGCTCCTAGGTAATTTAGAAATGTTATGGATACAGGCAGTTAGAGCCTGACTACTAATATCTGAGATGTGTAAAAAAGGTCTTACAATTACCTAGCTTACACATCATTGTTTTATTGATCTTTATACGGATGAATTGGTCTTGCATTAAAAAGTTCCATTTAATTAATCGCTTAATGAGCTTTTGTTGAAGTGCTAAATATAAAGAGGCAGATTTACAAGCCCCTAGCACCATGTTTCTGCCGCCGTTATGTCATGTTTTGTGATGCAGCAGCGGCGTAAAAATGCAGCCCATTCACAAGGTGACTCATTTAGGGAAAAGCGTCACTTTGTAAAGCCCACAATATAGCCGTGTCAGGTATAATGTATGCAGGGAGGGCATTCCCACGTAAAAAAGTCTTGTAGAAGTGACGCAGTGAAATCTAAAAAATTTCATTGCGCCACTTCTAGGACGCCACTGCGTCAAAACCTTACGCCTGCTTGGAGCAGGTGTAAGGAATGACGCAGCACAATGAGGATAGGCCTCCTCATGCATTGCTGGAGTTGCGTCGTGCTTGGGACACCACTCCAGCAATACGTGACTTTTGCGCCAACAGATGCGTCTGAATTTCGGACGCATCTGTCAATTCTTGCGCCAGGGTGCACCGTGTTGTAAATACGGTCTCCTGAAGTGGAGTGATTCGATTAAGGACTGAGGAGGCTGGAATCAGAAATAGCGTCTCTATAGCGGGTTGCCTCCCAGACCATAAATCAACATTGCAAAAGAAAGAAAGGAAAAGGGGCCCAGCCCTTCAAGCATAACATGGAAGATTCCATTCCTTGAAAGATTTAGCCTCTACCACCACCAACCCAATAAGAACTCACATGTCCACACTAACATATGGCCCTGAAGAAGACCTTCCACCAAAATAGCGGTGAGGTCCGTACATGAAGGTCGAAACGGGTCGGCGTATTACACTCTAAGGTCAAGAGTTTAGTTGAACTATTCGCAAGTGCACACAAGGCACTGAGCAGTAAGGGCAAGGAAGGCCACTACTTTAAACCACCTATTAAAAGCTCTGACCTTTCCAGGACCGCTAAATAACACGAGTACACAAAAACAGTAGAGGACATAATGCTATCAGGTCCCAGTACAGAATAAAAACGACACACAACCTTGTTTAAAGCAAAGTTTGTCATTTGTGCTATCATGAAGTAATAATGATTTAAGTCACAGATGTGGTATAAACTATGCTTTATCACCATAAGATGTTAGTAAACAGTGAATTTGTAGTTTAAGTTCATGTACTTTGTCACAACAAACTGAGTTTTACTTTTCCCTCTTTTTTATGTCATTAATATTTGTCATTTGTCTATATGTTTAGATTAAATGTTAACACAATGAAGTATTTGTACATATAAATGTTTGTTCTTGTCTATTGACTATTGGAGAACAACTCTTGAATATAAAGACGCAAAAGTAGTCCTAGTGTAAGAATGTTTATTAAAATGTGCAAATCAATAATTGGGAAGCTGGGATTCTTGAAAAATAACCTCACCTAAAAAACGGTTGCAAGTAAAAAGAGGGTAATGCAAGAAACCGATTAGGGATAATGTTCCAGATTCTTAAGCATTGAATCATGTTAATTTATGGTCTGGGAGGCAACCCACTATAGAGACGGTATAGTAAATACAGCGCATCCATGGTAGTGCAAGGGTTTCTCAGGGTGGCGCAAGGAAAGTGACAAATCTGTACAGATGCACCACTTTCTTGTATATCGGCCCCAAAATGAGAAGCAATATTAAAATGACATTTTGATTAATGAGTTAGGCAAAATAAAAAGTTGCTTAAACAGAAGGCGAAAGGAATGCAGGGTATACAAAGACTAGACAGAAAGAAGAAGGCTATTTCAGAGTTTGGGCGTAAGTAAGGAAACGTGGGATTGGGAACAGACGTAATGAAAGGAAACTAATGAAGAATTGAAAGCTAGATCATGAGAAGGAGTGTATTAGTAGGTACGAGTACAGACAAGACCAATCACGCAATTAAACACGGTACAGAGGTAGCAAAAACAGCAATAGTCTAATCAAGAATCAACATTGCAGTGGTATAGTAACTGAGAACACTTTGAATTTTCAGAATAGAGTAGAGTTGGTTCAGGCAGCAGCAAGATACAGAGGGAATATGGTTGTAAAATAAAAGCGAGAAATCGAAAGTGCATGTATGTTGCAGGGATAAGCTAAAGTAAAAAATAGTGCCAAAAAATTAAAAAGGAGGAAGCCAGGCAATGCACGAAGATTCAGAAAAGAACAGAATTTGTGTTTGATAAGTCAGATGAAGTGAATGATATGTCACCAAGAACTGGAAAGCAGACGAAAATGTAAGAATGTGTCTATCCCCAACATGAAGCCAGAGTATTACCCCTGACCATCTCATTTGGGACCTTTAATGCCTCACCGTATTTGAAATTCAGGAGGAAAGCTACATGCTGGATGAGAAACTAGACAGGCAAAAGATCTGATTGAAGCAGCCCTCCTGGAACACCGGCTCCTTTGCAGTGCAACCAGCCTTGTTTCCACTTCGCTCTGTTGTTACCTTGGATTCAAATCCCCAGGCATATTTGGTAAAAATATAAAAACAGAGCAAGTCCTCCATGCCAGATGGCAAATACTAGAAGAAACTAGAGAGCTATATGCTGTGGCTATTTGGGTCCCACAGTAACCATAAATATGAAAGTGTAGGCTTACACCAGACCAAACATTCTTTTTCTGTGTCTACTAGTTTCTGAAGTTGTATAAGGTCAGAACGTTTTCAGCGTGTTTTATTTCAACTTCTAATAACGCCATAAGAAACACTGCTTTTGCGATTTCAGACTTGATATTAGGCGAAAATGAAGTGAAGGGGGCAACTTATCTTCATAGAACGTGACAAAGCATGCTGCATGAGAAGGGAATCGAGTTTGTATAAAGTTACCTGTTTTGTTCTAGTGCTACACCACCTGGAGCCCTCTTCATCAATGTGCATTTGGGCTAGACAATTGTAATATTAAGATTGTAAAACCAATTTGCACGTGGACCAGAATGGCAGCTTAGTATATATTCGCATAATGTATTCACCTGACAAAGTGCTCAGCCAACAAAGGAGCATGGTGATTTACCTGTTGTCTTTGTGCTTGTAGTTTTAAGGCAAATCGTATCCTCTACATCATGTTTTGGTGTTAAACCTTTATGATCACTTGCGTGCACCAGAATGTTTTTGTCATTAAGTGGTTCGAGGAGCCTGACACCATAAAGGAAGGGTCACCAGTGTAATATTTTTACATTTTTTGTTAGAATCATTGTTTCTTCTGGTGCCGAGAAAGTCTGTCGTGTTGTGCATTTTTGCCTGTGGTCTCCAGGTCCATTTGTGCTACAAGCAAGTGTTTCAGCCTGCACTACCCTTCTTCATTTTTTTTAAAGTCTGAATGACAGCATGGTGTAGAATGGCATTGAGTGACCTGCAATTGTGGCTTCTATACCCTTTATCCCTAGTAAAATGGGGTCCCCTATAGGACCATGTTGCAATGCATTCATTTAATCTATTGTTCATTTAAATTTTGGGCTCTGACCTTACCGGTAAGAAGGACTTCCTCTTGCAGACCCCCATGAGTTCAGCCATCCTAAACTCTAGTTTGTCATTGTAACATTTTGAGTAGTTTGATTATCTTAGAATGCTTTTCAACCATGGGCACAGCTTCTTAGCTGTTTTTCTCAAGATACATTAGGCATTGTCAGAGTGAAGAAACTTTAGAGCTGTGTTTATTCTCAAAACCGCTTCCGGGAGGCTCATCACTTCCTTCAAACTGGCTTTTTGGGCAGGCAGACCCCTGCAGCATTAACTGATCGAAAGGACTCGTAGTTTGGAACAGCAGCAGTGAAAGCCAGACCAATGAGTGACTGAGGTACATCCTCATATTTAGTTCCATACAAGAGTTTATAACTTCACCTCCATTACAATACACGTTGGTGAGCCCATAGTGGAAGTTGTGCTCTTGAGGGACTCTTGTTTGCTTCTCTACTCATGCAATGTGCCAGATCAGTATTCAGCATAATCGTAATTCGAATTCACAAAAGAGCATCTGGTGAATACAATTTTCTGATTGTGTTGGTCCGCGTGACACAAATACAGAATCACTTACAGCTATTCACATGCATTTGGATCATGGGGATTCCTGCGCCCTGCGCCCACAGTCTCCTTTTAATGGACAAATTAGAGGAGCTGATAAGCGCCTGATTTCCAGAGAAGGGGAAATGCTTTGCCAATCTTTTGTCTCCAGCCTTATTTAGCGGGTTCCACTCTGGAATCAGCTTCTGGGGAATAGCCGGAATATAATATCTGGGTTAAAAAAAGTTCCTGTTATCACAATCCTCCTATGCTCTTTTGGTGTCAGGCTTTAGCAGCAGCATCATCTCCATTGGAGGCATGTGCCATATGTAAAAGCACTTTTCCCACTGTGGATACTAGAGGTTTATTGTCATTTTCGGGTATCCAGTGAGACTGTGCTTGTAAAGAACCTGTTTCAGTTAGTATCCGCATCTTTCCTTGCCAGGAATCAAAGATTTATGTGCGTTGAAACCTTTCCTCAGATGAGGTTGACGTTTCAAAAGCTTAAACATTTTTTATATGTGTTTAGCACCATATCTTACATGAAGGAGTATGAGTGTTTTACAGTGAAAAGTACGAGAATTGTAGGTAAAAGTATGCAGGGAGTGCAGAAAAATCAGCCAGCATATCCGATTCCACAAGAGGGGTCGTATTAGGTCCAGAAGAGGAATATTTAGCGTTCTTTCAATTTTCCTGCCTTTATAACAGATGGGAACCAGTTTTACGTTCTTAAGGAGTATTTTCCTTACTCTTGAGACTTTTCACAGAAAAAGACCTAGATTATTTTGAATTTCCAATTATTTATGTTTTGCAATCTAAGTGGCTCGGTGCTTGCTTAGTTAACACATTTGCACACCAGAATCAATAATATATTATTGCGCTGAAGCAGATCCATGTTTAGGGAAGACATTCATGTGTAACTACAGCTTGTATCTGAAATTCTTAATTTGAAATGGGCTGCACTCTCCTTCCATAATACTGTTATCTCTTCTTCACTACAAAAGATCACCTTCCTTCCTCATTCTAAGTAAGATTTGAGCGTTCCCTGCAGCACAGGACTGTAGATCCATACTCTTAGTTTCACATGGGGATTAGCTATGTAGCTATTTCCTTGCTCATAATCCAAGATGTTTCACCATGCCATGTGACCGACCTGTTAGAAGATGGGCTGGTCAGTGTTCTTACTTGAGAGGCAGAATCTGGCAGCCTGTTTTTGAAACAGATATGCTGAAAGTCATGCTCTAGTTAGGGTCTGGTTATAGCTAACTGTGTTTTAACATGCTCCGCCTGGAAATGTACTTGTGTTTCTGATAGCACAAAAGCAGTAGTAGTTAAAGAAATGGAATTGTCCCCATAAAGGGGTTGTAGAATAATTTGTGATGACAACTGCTGTCTTTTTCAGGTCATGCAGTACCTCTCTGATACACATCAACAAAATAATTGATCAACTGGCACCACAGGCAGCCATCAGCAAGGAAATTCACAGAAAGCTCGACTCCGTGAAGCGACAAAAGCACAATAAGGTGATTCGGGTGTGGGAAGTTTATCTTCAAACATGTCTGAACTAGCACCTGATGGGAGGCCTTACGATATCCATCTTCTGTGTACCGGGACAAATTAGTAATACTCTTGGCTTCCTGTTTTTGTACAGAAAATCATATTACCCAAGCTTCCAGCACATGTCTCAGGGCAGTAATGGGTTTCTTGTATTTGTAAAGTAGAATCCGATCACTAGACTTCCATGTCTACACAGGCGGGTATAAATAGTTCAAAATTTATGCTGAGAGAAGTACAGTGGTTTCTAGCCAGGGACTGTTCAAGCTCTTGATCCCATGTGTGCCCTTTCAGTTGTGTAAATTGAAACCTGTTTCCTCTTTAAATTCTATACTTCTGTGGAGGGAACAGTTTTTTGTGTTGTCAAAGACCAAATTGTTGGTGTTGTGATATTGCTTTTTAACTACAGCCTATTTGAAGCATGGTGGGCCATTCAGTACAATTTCTGTGGCTTTTAAGATTGACTTTGTCACCAGGTAAGGCACTAGAGGAGATAACACTTCCTATATATATAGCAGATCACTGGGAAAGCATCATGAAATTCAGTGTATAGCTTGGCTAGTTGTGGGATGTACGGTATTTACATATAATAATGTTATGCTTTCGTGGTACAGTTATTTCCTTCCATTGTGAATACGTTTTAGCAGTATCCTGTATTTATTAAACTGTGTTATGTCCAAACACACTTGTCAATGGGTTACAGGTTTGCATATTTTGTAGTTTGTCATTCTTTAAAAAAAAAATATATATTTTGTTTTTTAACGAAAAACAACAAACAAAGCATGAGTACACCATACATAAGGACTATCAATCCACCACATTCTTGTAAGGCAGTTAGAAGTGCACATTGTCTTTTGCAAGTTAGTCTGTAGCTGGGCTTGAATGACCTGGGCACAGATAATCAAAGGTTCACAGTGACAGTGCGCCTGGCAACCAACAGCAGGAACAAACAGTACATCATTCAAGGGTTTTCTCCCGTCCATTCTAACATTAATCCTCATCCTTCTTCCTCCCCCTCCCCTCTCCCCCTCCCCTCCCCCCCCTCCGTCCAACCCAAAGTAGTCTATCCATGGTGCCCAAATCTTTCGAACTTTTCGAGGGCAACCCCTAGCCCTGTATGTCACCTGTTCTGCCACCATGTACAGATCCAGGCCTGCCCTCCATTCCTGAAGTGTAGGTAGTTGTGGGGCCTCCCAGTACTTTGCAATATCTTGTTTGGCTACCACCAACCCCAAGTTGGCTAATATGAGTTTGTGCAAAACAATTGTTGTTTTTGCGTTTAATATGAGTTTGTGTCTTGGGATGTCCACCTTCGCAGGCATTCCCAGGAGGAGAAACGTTGGCTCCAATTCCAATTGGATTCCCAATACGTTATTTAGCTCCCTCACAATCCGCCCCCAATAAGTTTAGATGGCATTACATTCCTAAAGGGTATGTATAAATGATCCACATTCCGTTTGGCAACGAAGATAATCTGGACTCGCCGCTCTCCCTATTTTATGCAATTGCACTCTCTCTGTCAAAATCAGTGCGGTGTAGAATTTTATATTGGATGAGGCGCAACCTCAATTTGATTGCCACCTCACGTGGGTGCATAAGCGCTGTCTCCCAGTCGATGTCGTCCATTTCCCCAACAGTCCGTTCCCATTTGGTACGAAGGGGACCCAATTTATCCAGCATATTATTGAGCTGTTTTGTAGGTGGATGAAATGGTCTTGGCTGGGATCTCTTCCTGTAGGAGTCGACCCTCTAGCGGGACGTATTCCGGTATCGTCTCCCCATCTAATCCCTCAGCAGCCCATGCATGCTTGAACCGGAGGTATGCATATGCTTGAGTGTCATGAAGTTGGTATCGGGCTTGGAGTGTGCTGAAAGAGGCCAACACCCCTTTCTCCAGAACGTCCCCTATTTTAGAAATACTGATCAAGTCCCAGCACTTAAAGCCACGCAATTTCCCAATCTCGTTCAATCTAGTTCCCTCCCACAATGGGATCACTCTGGTTGCTTTCCAGTCCCACTTCATGTGCTTCTCAGCGCTTTTCCTTGCCTCTAGCGAGCTCTGGGTCGCTTGTAACCACCGACTATGTCCCTTCCCTCCGTAGATATAGTGTAGGTGGGCGCGTTCACTAAATTGTCGCCTTTCCAGCCTAAATGTCGGATGATTCCTGGGTGCGTGAGTAGTTTGTCATTCTTATGTCTTGCATGCATTTTCTGTCAGACACTTCCACGTGAAGTATTAAGGATGTAACTAACTACTGCTATCTTCGGCAGTGTGGCCCTGCAAACCACGTGTAAAGCAGTAAATCAGCCGTAAAAGCATTTAAAACCTTTTCTCTGAGCTAGTTTCTTGGATCCTGGGTTTAAAATAATCATCACCAGTGGAAAATGCTGAGAGCAGTCAAGGCTCTCAAACATTGGCTCCTTTGCTGCATGTGCAAATGCAGCTACAATTAAGCCACCCGTCGACCAAAGAAAAACGATTTTGAATCTCAATTTAAAGCCTGGGTAAAATTGCTGCCCTGGCACTTAGTTTTAGGGATGAAATGGATGGTGAAAGGATAAGTTGTCAGATGTTTTCTGAAAGTTGCGTTCTTCTCTGGGCGCTGAGAGTGCTATGTCTCTGTAGAAAAGTTAGGTTTTGAGTTTCTTTCTGAAGTCCTCCAGGGAGGGTGTGGTTCGGATGTGGATGGGCAGGTCATTCCACGTTTTGGTGGCAATGTGGGAGAAGAAGCAGTCCACGCTGCACCGGCTGCAGGGTGTGTGTGCGAGGGTGAGTGAGCAGGAGCGCAGGTGTCTTGTGGGCAGATGGAAGTTTAGTCGATGGTTGATGCAAGACTGCCCTTGATCATGTAGAGCTTTGAAGGTGTGCGTGAGGATCTTGAACTGGTATCTCTTCTGAATGGGAAGCCATTGGAGGTTTCTGAAGTGGAGGTGATGTGGGTCTGTTTGGAGAGGTCCAGGATGAGTCTGGCTGCAGTGTCCTGTGTGGTCTGGAGAACCTGTATGCAGATGCCCTCCTCAGGGTATAGTATTCGATTTGGCTCACCAAATTCATGTTCTGGACTAACATCTTAATGTCCTCCGCTGAGCTAAGAATGTTCTGCAGCTTCCTAGGGAAAGGAGATGCAAGGCAAGGTTTTCTATAAGGCAAGAACACAGTAGGAATGTACACAACCTGGATTCAAGTGTGGTAAACAATGACTTCATTAAACAGAGACCCAACATTCTCCCCACCCTAGGGATGTATTTATTCTGTCAAGTCGAATACCACTTGTCACCAGTTACATATACATAAAGCAGTCTCATTGACATACACACACATGGAATCATGTTAAAGATTCTGTAATCTTGTTAAAGATTTCTGTCAACAGATCTCTAAGTAACCACACAGATGATGAATCGAACTCTGCAAGAGAGACGAAGAAGACTGATTATGCTGCAGAGTGTTTGTTTAATTCATAACTAGGCTTTAGTTTCACATTGTGATGTATAACGTCTGTCATGTTGCAAAGTAAAATCACTGTTAATAATCTTAAAACGCACGTTGCATAAAACCTCTTCTGTTGTGCTTGTTAATTCTACTTTCTTAGCCATGGTCTCAAACTTTGACTACTGTAAATGCACTCTGATTACTCAGAATCACTAGAGGGTTATACTTTCCACCCTGTGCCTTTCTTTCTAGACCAGAGGGCGGGAAATGTCCATGCCTCCATCCAGAGCACACTTTAGACCTTAAACACTTGAACACTTTTTTTAAAACTGTTAAAACTATTCTGTTCAAATTGGCAGCTAGTAAGCATGTAACAAAGCCAGTCGAAACATTAGCAGAGATGTTACAAGTTCTGCTTCTTGTTTCAGAAAAAGCCTGACCTGGTTTGCTGAAGGAACATTATACAGTTACGTATTTGCTTCCCTAGGTGGAAGTTGTTAGTGTAGCTTTCATGAAATGAACTGCTCAGCAGGAAGTGCAAATTCCTCACACTCTATCAAATATTCTCACACTGTTGAAGAAGAGCTTTTATTGAAATGCATGCATTGTTCCTATATGGACTGTTTTCTGTTATAAAAATAAAGGATTGGCCATATTGCTGTCTTAGCCATACCACCAAATAACCCAATAGGCGTCAGAGTTGCTATAGATGGAAGAATGGTGGCAGCATCCTTGTGTCACATATTAATACCCACACAATGCAGGTGTGGATAGAGGTTGCCAAGTCTCTGCTTTCCCTTCTCAGCCACCTCATCTGCGTCTTTGTGTCTCCATGGGGTGTGGCATGTTCCATTGAGTACTTCCCCACTCTGCCTCCTCTGGAGCTTTACATTCATCTTCTTGTTACCCCACCTGTACCTTCCTCATGCTGTATCTTGTGTTGCAGAAGCTTGCATTGATGAGGTCATGCTGTTCCTGTTGTGTAATGGAGGAAAGCTTGAGCTTCTGATTCTATGGTATGGCTGCCCCATGAGGCTTTCACTGCTTACGCTATGCTGTATCAATTCTGTGAGCACGATAGCTTGAGGATCATTCCCACATGCCAGACTACATGTGGGAAGTTGTTTAAGGCACTGAATCCTACAATGATGATTCTCTTTTGGTACTTGTTCTCTGTCCCTTATTAGAGTTTGAAGAAAGAATTGTTTTTATACATAGACCAAAGTTATTGTCATTGCTAAATCTTGTGGTAATGGATAGTGTGGATAGGCTATCTCTGTATGTATTATCCATATATACACATTTTATTAGCTTTGTTTGAATTTCTCTGCATCTTTCTATTTTAATCTTTACCCAGAGAATTCTGAAAGATAACTTTTGCTTGTGAGTTTGCTGTAAGGCTACATGTTTCCAGCCCTCTGTCTGGTAACAGCAGAACATCACTTCTTTTCTATCTACCCCTCTTTCTGGTCTGCCATTTCTTCCCCCAGATTTTATACGAATAGTGGGGGCAGTTGACATTGAGGATAACTAGGTTTTCTCACATCTAGGCCTTCCTCAAATTCCTCTCTGCATACAGCACACGTTGTTTCGAAGTCTGGCTTATCCTTTGTCCTTCTTACTTCTATCTTGTCACTTTGTGTTGCTTCTGCATTTGAATACCTGTGAACTCTAGCAGGCTGTTATTGCAAATCTTCTTGCTAGTCATCAAGTCTTTGTCCTTTCTACCCCCGTTGCTTGCTGATCTTATTGCCCTTGACCGCACCCACTTCTGCCCTGTTGTGTCCACCGTTCCATAGCTCAAGCTTTCCATTGCTTTTCACCCTTCTTTTCTCCATTTGTTCTGTTTTAATGCCTCTGCTCACTTGTGAAATTCTTAATCACAGACTAAACCCCTCTCATGCCTTTGTCAATTAGAGTGCTTTATGGTAGATTTTTTATGTTCATACTTCACTTTTAAGGAGCACTGTAGGATGACTGATGTTGCTCCTGTAACAGCTGACCATTGAAACTTTGTGTTTTTCTTATTTTGGAGTCAGTCTTGGATATTTAAGTATCAATTTTGTAGGACTTGGCCATTTTCCCTGAAATTTTTCGCTTTTTAGTCCTTTAATTTAGGGTGCCCCCTATTGTAACAAAAGTGTATAGGCCTTGTGTAGTGGAGAAAGCCCTGTGTAATGTCAAACTAATGTTAAGGTGCAGGTGCTTCCTTCCCCTAACATGGCTGCCACTGACCCC